>NC_057712.1:57273781-57283891 GCF_004010195.1 Chiloscyllium plagiosum
GCAGAAATAACCTGCCGCTCCATTGCCTGGCACAAGACAAGTGCAGAGGGGTGACTTGAGCAGCCACTGCTGGCGGAAAAAGCCTACTGCACCTGGTATTCCCAGGCGGTCTCCCATCCAAGTACTAACCAGGCCTGAGTCTGCTTAGCTTCCGAGATCGGGCGTTTTCAGACTAGTATGGCCGTAGGCGCTGGCCCTTGCCTTTTCTCCCTACTTCAAGGCGTGCTGGCCAGCCACATTTTCTTTCTTGCTCTTTCTCTTTATCCCCTTTGGCTTTTTTTTCTCTTTTCTCTTTGCTCTTCCTCCTCCGTGCGTGCTTCCCTCCCTCCGTCCCTCCAGCTGCCTTTCAGGCCAGCCCTTGCCCACCAGGCTCCTGTAGTCTCCCACATCCCCACACAGGCCAACTGCAAGCCCTCCCCCTGCTTCATAGGGCCGCAGCCTGCATTCTCTCATCCTTCCACACTCCTCCACCCCTCCATTTCGGAATGCCGGGCACTGACCAGTGGGGTACCGCACGGATCAGTACTGGGACCGCAGCTTTTTACAATCTATCTTCAGGATATACAAGATGGTATTAGCAATAACATTCGCAAATTTCATCAGCTGGGTGGCAGGGTGAAATGTGAGGAGGATGTTAGGAGATTACAGGGTGACCTGGACAGGTTAGGTGAGTGGTCAGATGCGCGTCAGATGCAGTTTAATGTGGATAAATGTATGGTTATCTACTTTGGTGGCAAGAACAGGAAGGCAGATTACCACCTAAGTGGAATCAATTTAGGTAAAGGGGCAGTACAGAGAGATATTGGTGTTCTTGTACACCAGTCAATGAAGGTAAGCATGCAGGTACAGCAGGTAGTGAAGGTGGCTAATAGCATGCTGGCCTTCATAACAAGAGGGATTGAGTATAGAAGCAAAGAGGTTCTTCTGCAGCTGTACAGGGCCCCAGTGAGACCACACTTGGAGTAGTGTGTGCAGTTCTGGTCTCCAAATTTGAGGAAAGACATTCTGGCTATTGAGGGAGTGCAGCGTAGGTTCATGAGGTCAATTCCTGGAATGGTGGGACTACCTTGTGCTGAAAGATTAGAGCGACTGGGCTTGTATACCCTTGAGTGTAGAAGACTGCGAGGGGATCTGATTGAGACATATAAGATTATTAAAGGATTGGACACTCTGGAGGCAGGAAACATGTTTCCGCTGATGGGTGAGTGCCAAACCAGAGGACACAGCTTAAAAATACGCAGTAGACCATTTAGGACAGAGATGAGGAGAAACCTCTTCACCCAGAGCGTGGTGGCTGTGTGGAATGCTCTGCCCCAGAGGGCAGTGGAGGTCCAGTCTCTGGATTCATTTAAGAAAGAGTTGGATCGAACTCTCAAGGATAGTGGAATCAAGGGTTATGGAGATAAGGCAGGAACAGGATACTGATTAAGGATGACTAGCCATGATCATATTGAATGGTGGTGCAGGCTCGAAGGGCAGAATGGCCTACTCCTGCACCTATTGTCTATTGTCTATTGTTACCTCACAGCGCCAGGGACCCGGGTTCAATTCCCATCTTGGGCAACTGTCTGTGTGGAGTTTGCATATTCTCCCCGTGTCTGTGTGGGTTTCCTCTGGCTGGTCTGGTTCTCCTCCCGCAATCCAAAGATGTGTGGGTCTGGTGAATTGGCCATGCTAAATTGCCCATAGTGTTAAGTGCATTAGTCAGGGGTAAATATAGGGTAGGGGTCTGAGTGGGTTACTCTTCGGAGGGTTGGTATGGACTTGTTGGGCCAAAGGGCCTGTTTCCGTACTGTGGGGAATCTAATCTAATTTGCAAAACAAGATGCTTAGCGCTTGGTTTCTTTCTGCTCTTAACAGGGTCGCTGGTTCCTGGCCTCATTCTCACCACAAAAGCAACCAAATTTACCAAAGTAGCTATGAAATCTGAAATTAATTTATTCCCATTAAGTCCTGTTTACTGGTCACCATTATGAAATGAAAAATAACACACAGCAGATTGGAATCTCATAGATTTAATTTAATAAAATTGGTTCCGGGAATACCATTAGATAGGAGCACACCATAATTTGCAAACAGATGGAACAGTTCAATCGTTCTTGCTTCTGAGTCACAGGGTTTCATTTTGTAAATAAACTTAAGAATGCTGCTATTTTAAAATAAGGCAAACAGCCACTGATCTCATTACTGACTCTACTATTTCCATGTGAGCACATAATTAGTTTAATGTTTATGTTTCCCCATATAGTTCAATTGAGGAGATAATTATATAATTACAGCTATGATAGTCACACAAAGACCAAGCTTCCAATGGCAGTTGGCACCCAGTGGACTGAATTGCATTGGGTGGCTCCCCTCAGAAAAGTGACTGTGGAAAGTGGAGGTGCGTCATGTGTCAAATTAATGACACAAAGCCATCAGGGAGGTGTGCAGTAGACACTTTAGGCTCTCGAATTTTGTAGAAATGAGGTTCCTGCTCTGCATTGTATCTGCAGCATTTCAGCAGTAATTCAGCTGTGAATGAATAATTTGGAGGATGATGATCATGATAAAAAAATCGTTCTCTGTCCATTATTTCTTTGGCTTCCATTCTGGGTACCTCTGTCCTGTTGCTTGTAGCTCTCCACAAGTGGCTGATACATTTCTGTTGGTACCAATAAAGTGTGAGCAAAGGCAGCTACTGGTTCGGCAATTGTCTATTGCCAATAATGTGTCCATGGCACATTGGGTTTATCATGACAGATACTCCTAGAATTTTATGAATCACACAACATCATGATCTAACACAATAAATAAGACCAACATTTTTAACTCCACGTTAAGTTTAATACATCATATTAACCTTGATAACAGTACTAATGATAAAAGTTAGCTCTCTAATTTTGGCATTGGAATGTAAACCTTGGCTAAAATTAGGGTGCTTGAACTTTTGAACTGAGATTTAATTTGGGGTTTTTAACTTTAACCATGAAACTCAGATACTGAATTGTTAAAAGTAATTGTAGAAACTTAGTCGGAACTGCTTATAACATTATAAGATTCCCTTCGTCTAACATGTACATATAAACAGTACTTCAACATATAGGGTGAAAGTATGCTATATGATATTAGTGATGAACACCAATAATGTTCCAGCATGGAATTTCTCTCCCAGGTAACAATGGTGTTAACCAGTACTGATGTAGCATGATTTTATGTCAACATCTGACCTCCAGTAGTGCGATCTCACATTCACCTTTCCTGTATGTTGCTCAATTGACCCATCAGAATCGTTTCCCACACCCAGCTTGTATTTTTCCTTGACTTTGCTGTAGCTCATTCATACTCATGACCCACTAATGTAGATCTGTACCAACATCTCAGACAGTTCCAGTATCTGATCTACTTGTTGCCTATGTCAGACCAAGTGAAATTGGTGCTTTCCCAAGGCAGTGCTCTTACTTCTTTCGTGGGCATCACCCACTGGGCAGGTGGCATGTTTTGCATCTCTAAAATTCTAAGCGTATGATTTTTTTTCAGGGAAGTGGTAGGTCATGCATGTGTTGGTGGAAAACAAAGGTGTTGGTTACACCAACACCAGCTTGCACTTCATACCAGATTATATGATGATATTGAAGGTAATACGAGGTCATTCCAGACAATGTCTAAGGCACAAGTACACTGACATTCTGGATGGCTTTAGTAACATACAATGCCATAGCCTCAGTGGCACAAAATATCACTAATGCCAAACATTCAAGAGAGTTGACGCATGCAGAAATGCCTAGCCAGACAAACCAGGGCAGGACTTACATAGTTGATGGTAGGGCACTGGCGAGCATTGTTCAACAGAACGATCGAAGGGTTCAAGTACACAGTTCCTTGAAAATGGCATCACAGGTAGGCAGGGTGGTGAGGACGGCATTTGGACATTTGCCTCCATTGGTCAAAGCATTGGGTAGAAGTGTTAGAACATCATGTTGCGGATATACACAACACTGGTGAGACCACTTTTGGAGTACTTCTGGTCACTCTGCTATGGGAAGGATGTTATTGAATTGGCAAGAATACAGAAAAAATTACAAGGTTGTTACCTGCATTGGAAGGTTAGAGTTATGAGGAGAGGCTGGATAGGCTGGGGATTTTTCCTGGATTATAGGAGGCTGAGGAGTGAAATTATCGACATTTATAAAATCATGAGGGGCATAAATATGGTGAATCGCAAAGTTCTTTCCCCTAGAGTAGGGCAGTTCAAAACCAGAGGGCACAGATTTAAAATGAGGGGAAAAATTTAAAAAGGACATGAGGGGCATCTTTCACCTGTAGATGGTGGTGCTCAAATGGAATGAACTGTCAGAGGAAGTGGTAGATCTAGGTTCAGTTGCAACATTTAAAAGACATTTAGACAGATACATGAAAAGGAAACATTTAGCAGGATATGGGTCGAATGTAGGCAAATAGGACTAGTTTAGTTTGAGAAACCAGGTCGGTGTGGACGAGTTGGACTGAAAGGTCTGTCTCCGTGCTGTATGACTCCGTGACTCTACTAGTTTTCTTCTGTAATTTATCATATTCTCCTGTAAGAGAGATGGAAAAGTGCAAAATGTTTTCAAGATGTGCCTGCTCAAATAGAATAGCTGGCAGTGTTTGAAAGCTTCTAGATATGGCTATGAGACTTGCAGTTGTGGTAAGTGTGTGAATGTAAGGTGGAACATTTGAGTTTTAGACACAAATCCTGATTGCTGGAGATTGTTGATGTATGTGTGCAACGAGTGAGATTAGTAGCCTGGTTGTTCAGAGATGTAAGTACTGACCTTGAATACATGTATAAGATCAATGAATTTTGTCTGGCTTTATATCCAAGTCCTCATGTCCAGATTCCTATGACTTAGCTCCCTGCTCCCAATGTCTTCACATTGTATCCCTGGAAGGCCTCCTCCTTTACTACAGGAAGATGAACTCTCTCCTTTTTTGTGCTTCCTGAGCTAACGCCAGCAATACATCTGAGCCTTGCCCTGGTCTGCTGCTGCATTGCTTGGGTTTCTGCCTGTTCACTTCCAGCAGCTGTTAAAACCCAGTTTCAGGCCCTCACTTGAAATTGTAGGCTAGCTTTAATTGATACTAGGCTCGCATGAACCTGGGCCTGGAGCACAGGAGGAAGTTGCAAGCTGCATTTGATTGATTTCTCCTGCATCTCACACAATAATATTACTAGATTCCACAGATTCTATCAATCCCACGTTGGCCATTTTGAAGTTAAGCTAGATTGTTTGCTGTTCTGCCTTCATAATTAGCCTTGTGCTGAGCTTTGAACATTTAACTTTGTTATCAGAAAAGCCATCTACTTCAATCTCTCAAAGCACTCTCCATCTCCATGAACCTGGAGCAGTATACCTATGCCTTAGGTATAACCTCTAAATCCACTTCAATATCATCACATAACCTGATATGAAACTTTTGTTGATATAACCAACACCTTTTGCTTTCCAATAACACAGGTATCACCTGCTACCCTCCTCAATCTCATGCACTTCAAATTTCAGAGATGCAAGACTTGCCACCTGGTCAATGAATAGTGCCCAGGTATGGAGGCCCAATAGAAAAGCACAGCCCTGAGTCAGAAACAATTTCAACGGGTCTGAGACTAGCAGCAAGTAGCTTAGAAATTGGAGCTGCCTTAGATGTTGGTATAGATCTGCTTTGGTGGGTCAAGGGTATGAGTAAACTGCAGCAAGGTCCAGGAAAACAGATGGCCTATGTGCTGGCTGTGGGAGAGGACTGTGGTGGGGACTTCAGCTGAGCAGCATGCAAGAAAGGGCTGAAGGTATGCTCACCAAAATGTTTAATTGATTGGCAAACATGATGGAAAACCTGTTGTCACCATCAAGGAGTATGGAAAAATACTTTGTGTAAGTGACTTGGAGCATAGGACCCTGGGGCAACCTTGCAATGTTGTTATGAAGCTGCACATTATTGAGCATATATAGCACAGTATGGGCAGACTTTTGCAGTACCACACCAGATGTGTGCTCTTTAGAATGAGAGACTAGCTTGTGAAAACGTAAAGAGGATAGATAAGTCCTTATGTAATGTAACTATAAATCAGCCTGATTTTAATTGCAAACATAAATATGCCAATGTTCAGTATTAACATAAAATAAATAGTACTACTCAAAGTCTAATTCTGAAGACAGTTTTGATTTTTCCTTCCCCTTAACAAGTCTATCTTGAACTCCCAACTCATAGTTTGACACTAAACCACATGATAAAACAGACTCCAGCCACAAACTGAACGATTTGGAATAGAAACCAATCAGTGTGGAATGATGAACACGTGATCCTACATCCCTATTTCCTGAAATTGACAGAAACTGCATTGAGTTGCCTCATTGAACAATTCGGGTGACAGGCAGTGTTAACCTTTCTTGTTATTCGCACTGCAGTCTGACCTTGATTATTGAACAGCATCAGTAGCACCTACTGTGACAATTGCAGTAAAACAACTGCAGTCAGAAAAAAAAAGTATTTCTCATGAATGCTGACACCGTTGCTATGGGTACTTTATTTTCCAACTTCTAGAAATAGTCAAAGCTGCTTTGATCCATTTGATCAGTTCAGAAAAACAATTTTTAACTAGGGATTCAATGACTTTCTACAAATTCAGTATTCAACATAGTGGTAAAAGAAAGAACTGTGGATGCTGGAGATCTGAACAAAAACAGGAACTGCTGGAGAAACTCAGCAGGTCTGGCAGCATCTGTGGGAAAATCAAAGTTAATGTCTTGGATCCAATGACTCTTCATCAGAACTGTTAGTAGCAAAGAAAATGTGGTATACTCAACATCAGAGAAATGGGTGTAATGGAAATGTAGGTTTCGGCAGCACTGTGCAATATCAAACAGGTGAAGAGTTGGTGATAATGAGCTCAGTAACTAATTGGGGCCCTTCACCCAGGAGAATGGGTGGTGCAGGCTTCAGAAAACAATGAACCCTTAATTATCACAGAGACTTACACTAAAAAAATCAGGTATCTTTTTGACGAGGTCAAATTGTTGGCTTTAACAAATCTGCAAATGTAATGGCCTGGATGTTGCTTCACTGATGACAGTAAAACTGATATTGCAGTGAAACTGGAAGCATTCCTTTTCATTAGTCCACTAAAACTGAAAGTTGACACAGCATATGCACAGATTTATATGGAAATCAAAGGGTTGTCAGTGACTTCTTTTATTTTAAAAAATATACTTTATTCATAAAAGTCTTTCTATAAAGCCATAGTCACTAGAACAGTTCAATTCTATACAGGCTTTGCATATGTAGAACAAAAATACCAAAGGCATTTCTTACTTCTATAAGACTGTATGTACATGCTTCTGAAGCACTGAGAGGGTCCGATAACTGAACAGACACACATTGGCAGAAAGATCATAAATGGTGGTCTTTGTCCATTGAAATTGTCCCAAGCATTAGTGCGTCCCCCCACCCCCCACATAGTCCAGGAGCTTGGAATGTGCCAGTCTGCTAAACTGAGTTAAGGCCAACTCCTTGCTCTAGAAGAGCAACAAGTTTTGGGCAGACCAAAGAGTGTCTTATATGGAGTGGATGGTTCTCCAGAAGCAGTTGATATTTGTCTCAGTGTGCGTGCTGGGGAACAGACTGTTGAGTGCAGAATTCTGCGTCATAGAGTTGCTTGGGACAAATCAAGAACAAACCCGTTGCATTTATTTCCAGACTTCCTTTCCAAAGGCATATTCCAGAAGGAGATGTGTGACAATCTGCTCAAGGAACAACCTGACAGGATTCATCATCTTTTTTTCCCACAGGGTCTAGAGGACGCTGACCACTTCCTGATAGTCTTGCGGTCAAAGTCTTGCGGTTTTACTTTGCAAATTTCTGCATGAAGGATAGGTAATACAGAAAGGTCCAACTACTTGGAGTGATCCGCAGCAATAAAGACTGACTCATCCTTCGCAAAACTGGGGATGGTAGAACCTCAGTACAAAGTGATCAACAGGAGGAGGGCAGCATTGGATAAATTCTTCCCCACCCCCATCCGAGATCTATACATGGTTTCCCTGTGGACACGATCCAAGTTCTACCTCCAGATGTAGTGGAAAATGGTTTGAATAACTGCAACGGTGCAGGTTCTGGGAATGGGCCAGACCTGTGCCACATATAACAACAAAGAGAGTGCCTCACACTTGCTAATCAGGTTTTTACCCATAAATGCAGAAGAAACAGTGCTCCCAAAAGCCCAATTTCTGCCTCACCTTGGCAATACACTCCTCCCAAAGGTTGTTTTTATTTATTCATTTCATAGGATGTGAGCATCACTGGCTGGCCAGCATTTATTATCCATCTCTAGTTACCCTTGAGAAGGTAGTGGTAAGCTGCCTCCTTGAACTGTTGGAGTCCACCTGTTGTGGGTTGACCCATAATGCCATTATGGAGGCAATTCCAGGATTTTGACCCAGCAACAGTGAAGGAATGGTAATTATATTTCCAATCAGCATGGTGAGTGACTTGGAAGGGAAGTTGAAAGTGGTGATGTTCCCAATTTATCTGCTGCCCTTGTTCTTCTGGATGGAAATGGCCATGGATTTGGAAGGTGATGTCTTTGATGAATTTCTGTGGTGCATATTGTAGATAGTACACACTGCTGCTCCAGAGAATCGGTGGTAGAGGGGATGGATGCTTTTGAATGTGATATCAACCTTAGTCCTGAATGATGTCAAGCTTCTTGAGTGTTGTTGGGACAGTACTCATCCAGGCTTGTGGGGAATATTTCATCACCCTCCTGACTTGTGCCTTGTAGATGATGGACAGGCTTTGAGAAGTCAGGAGGTGAGTTACTCGCCACAGTATTCCTAGCCTCTGATCTGCTCTTGTAGCCACTGTGTTTATGTGGTGAGTTCAGCTGAGTTTCTGATCAATGATACATTCCAGGATATTGATAGTGGGGGATTCCATGATGGTAGCACCATTAAATGCCAAGGGATGTGATTAGATTGTCTCTTATTGGTGATGGTCATAGCTTGGCATTTGGGAAGCAAGAATGTTACTTGCCACTTGTCTATGATCTGCCAAAGTGAAACACATCACTTGGTAGATTTAATGCTGCACTCATTAATCTTGGCAATTTTGAAACCCATTTTGAGAGTTTATAGAATTACCCATAGACCCAATGTCTGTTCATCTGTGATGTTTTCACTGGGGGAGCCCTTGTATCCCTGCAGTGTAGATGAACCTGAGGTGGATGTCCTATTCCTCCCTGAAGCATTGCCCCTGATCCGCTGCAACTGGGACGAAGATGAAGTCAAGAAGATCCAGTTTGAAGTCTGACAGAGGGGCTATCATGTTCTGCTGCTTATTTGGAGTGTCACTGCTCCCAGTTGTCCAGAGCTACGGTGCGGTGGGTATCCCTTGGTTCCTGATGGATAGAGTTTAGATTTCACTGTTTTTTTGTGTGTGCACATCCAAGACCATTACAGAAGCTAACCTCCTGTCCATGGACTTCATTTATATTTCTGTTGCTGCAGAAAGGCTGCCAACATCATCAAAGAACCCTCCCACCCTGGTAATGCTCACTTCCAATCTCTTCCATCAGGCAGAAGATATAGAAGTTTGAACACACACAGCAACAAGTTGAAGAACAGCTTCTCTGTTTTTGTTAAGATTGGATCTCTTTAACTACAAATAATGTTGTTCTTGCTTTGCACACCTTCTGTGCAGCTGTAACCTTGTGTGAAAGTGAGGACTGCAGATGCTGGAGATCAGAGTCAAGATTAGAGTGGTGCTGGAAAAGCACAGCAGGTCAGGCAGTATCCGAGGAGCAGGAAAATTGATGTTTCGGGCAAAAGCTCTTCATCAGGAATGAGGCAGGGAGCTTCTGGGATGGAGAGATAAATAGGAGGGGAGTTGAGGTGGGGAGAAGGTAGCTAAGAGTGCAATAGATGGATGCAGGTGGGGATGAAGGTGATAGGTAGGAGAGGAGGATAGATCGGATGGGTGGGAAGGAAGATTGGCAGGTGGGACAGGTCATGAGGATGGTGCTGAGCTGGCAGGTTGGAACTGGGAATTTTGTGGACAGAGAGGAGGGGAAATGCGGAAACTGGTGAAGTCCACATTGAT
>NC_057712.1:57284391-57301463 GCF_004010195.1 Chiloscyllium plagiosum
AGTCTAGTTTGGATAGGCGAAGTTCTGTAGCTGTTCTTTATTCTGTTCTTTGTGTTTCATTCCATAATCTTATGGATAAATTTTGTCTGTTTTAAAACCTGGTAGTCAACCTAGCTAACTTACTTTGGGTAATTTTAACTGTACATTTACCGAAACAATTTGTAGAGTTACAGTCTGGGCTGCCTGCTTAGGAATGTTTTGAGTGGTCTGGCCTAGTCCATAAAGTATCCTTTATCCAAGATTCTCTTACCAAAATATACAACTTCACACATACCTAAGGTGAATTTCTTTCATCACCTTTCCATCAGAGTTCTTCTCTGTCCTGTTCACAATGTATAGCATTGTTACAGTTTACAGTCACAGAAATATTGCTTACATGTTTCCTTTTCTTCATGCACAACTGCACTGAACTCTCAATGACATATAGCTTCTTTCAAGTCCCACATCTTCTATAACTTTTCTTGAACCGTAACCACAACACTGATCTGTACCTAGCTTCTTCTTAAATTCTGACTTCACAGAGTCAAATGCCCTGAGTCCCCTCCTCAGGAGCTCAGCGTGATAATTCCTTTCAGCATGGGAACCTGCCCCTCTTTCTATCAATCTTCTAACTGCAATTGACTGTGACCTGAGAACTCCTCCTCAACAACTTCTGAACTGCTTTGAGTGATCCATTACAAACTTTGCAACCAGCCCCAATTGTTGTTCTTAGGCAAAACTGAATATTACTAACATTTTGAACAGTCAAATGTAGCAGCCCCTTGGAACTATCTGTTCACTGAATGTTACAATGTTCTCCAAATGCTGGCTTCTACAGCTCAAATTGCATTCAATAAACATGAGTTCATCACAATAGAAAGCTCCAATAAACAGCAATGTGGTTATGAAGAGATTATTTATTAACTAATGTAGATTGTAGGGCAAAGGTTTGCCAGAGAATTGAGGATAACCCCTGTCCTATTCTTTGAATGTGATACTGAACCATTTATATCCACTTCAATGTAGACACAACCTCAGTTTAATATCTCAAAAATACAAATGGATAAAATAAAGTAGCACTATCTCAGTTCAGCATTGGAGTTCCACCCCAAAGTTTGCTCAAACAACCTTGAGCCCGATTGGAGAATATGGTGCAGGCCTGGGTAAGGTGATGCCTTATATTTTGTCAGGCATCTCAGAATCATACCTTAATATGAAGCAGTATCTTCAACACAGAAAACCAAAAAGAAGAGACCAATCTGAGGAAACAAGTGACTTGGAGATATTGAAGGATAATGTCCTATTTCTTGAAATTACTATAATTTTATTTAAGTTTATTCTGATAAGTATTTGACAGATGACGTGGTAAATTCAGGGTAAGAGAAAAATACCTCTATCATTGGAGGCAACAATCTTCTGGGCAGTTCCTCAAGTCTGACAGTTTAAAAAGCAGACTGCAATTTTGTGTTAAAGAACAATAACCTGCAGCACCTTATTCCCATAGCATTCAATCATTCTGCCAATAACACCAGGTGAGTCAGTTGCATATGACCTTACCTTTCAAATATCTTGAGGCGAACAAGCTTGACTGGCTTATTGAGCTGCAATGTTAAGCTGAAGACTAATCACATGAGAAACAAAGGATAGCAAAGGCTGCATTCTGTTCGATATTTGCAAATGAAATCTTTCAGATAATTGATGTACATGAATTTTTCAATTCTAAGAGATACAATTATAGCTGGACACACAAGGAGTCGAATTTTCTTTTCTTCTGGATGCGTATTAGTCTTGTTGGGTTTCTTGGAGAGTTTCTTACAAGGAGGCCTAGTGAGATTTCTTATCTCATTAATTACCAATCCCAGCGCCCAACACCGACCCCCACCTCCACCTCCACCCCCACCCAGCCTTCGCGATTCTAACCCTATCTTACATTGGCTGTCCCTGAAAGAGCTCACTATTGCTGACGAACTGGCATCACCGGAGCCTGTACTATCCTTTAAAAGGTTGCAATGCATCTGAGCAAGTGTTGACAATCCAGAATTGCCCCACAACAGCAACCTAAGTATAAATTCACCCCAGTCTATTTGCTTTTACTTGCTGATAACTGCTTGGTGAGCACTTTTGGAAAATGCATGTTGAGGGATCTCTGCTTCCCCACAGTCCAGTCTTTGCCACTCTCCTGCCCACTAAGCCTGTGCTTTGAGAAATGGCAGGTGACTAATGTGGGTGAAGTGAATTCCTAATATCTCAAATAGCAAAATATTAGAACTTCCTCCTCATCTCACTTCTAAAAAGTAGTTTCTTCAGTTTGAGGCTGTGCACTCTCCTACAAGTGGAAACACTTTCTCCACATCCACTCTATCCAGGGCTCTCATTATTCTGTAAATTTCAATCAGATCCTCACTGATCCTTATAAACTCCATCAAGTACAGACCCAAAGACCTCAACCGGTGCCCATTAGCCCTTCCTCCTCAGAATTATTCTTGTAAACTTTCTCTGGATGACCACAACAGCACTCCATCTTTCCTGAGATGAGCCCAAAATTGCTTATAATATTCCAAATGCAGTCTAACTTGAGCCTTATACAGCCTCAACAGTACATCTCTGCTCTTGTATTCTAGCCATCTTGAAATGAAAGCTAACTTTGCATTTGCCTTCCCAACTGCCAGCTGAATCTGCATGATAATCTTAAGAGAATCTTGAACTAGGAGCATCTGTAGCCTCAACAATACCTGTTCGTCCACCTACCTTTGTGTCATCTGTAAATGTAAAAATAATGCTGTCAGTTCCAAGTATAACCTGAACAGTTGTAATCCTAATACTGATCCCTGAGAAATTCCACTAGTCACCAGCTATGATGCAGAAAAAGATACCTTTATCCCTACTCTCTGCCTTCTGCCAATCAGCTAATCCTCTAATCATCTCAGCACCTTGTCCCTGAAACCATGGACTCATCTTATTTAGTGGCCTCCTGTGCGGCAGCTTGTCAAAGGCCTTCTGGAAATCCAAATAGATCAAATGCACTGGCTCTCCTTTGTATAACTTGCTCATTACCTCCTCAAATAATTCTAGCAGACTTGTCAGACATGATCTCCCCTTGATGAATTCATGCTGATTCTGCCCTATTTTATCATGCACTTCGAAGTACTCAGCAAGCTCACCTGTAATAATGGGATCTAAAACCTTACGACTGATGTGAGGCTAACAGGCCAATAATTTCCTATCTTCCCTGCCTCCCTTCTTTCTTAAAGAGGAGTATTACATTAGCCATTTTCCAGTCCTTTGGGATCCTCCCCAACTCCAGTGATTCTTGATAGATAGCGCCGATACCTCAACAATCTCCTCTGCTATTGCCTTCAGAACTCTGGATATTTAAAAATACTGTTGCAAATTCTTTTATATTAATAGCTAGCTTACACTCATTTTTCATTTTCAACCCCTTATTGCTTCATTAGTTGTCCTCTGCTGATTTTTAAAGGCTTCCCAATCCTCTGGCTTCCCACTAATCCTCACCACATTGAAGGTATTTTCTAATCTACCTGTTCATTGTTGTATTGCAAACCCTTGGAACAGGTGGGACTTGAACCCAGATCTCCTGGTTAAGAGATGGAACCATATATTTGCTTTTTCTTTTGCTTTTATGCTGTTCCTAACTTCCCCCGTCCACCAAGGTGGCCTCGTCCTCCCCTTAGTATGTTTCTTCCGTGAGATAGATTTCCTAATGTACCTCCAAAATGGGTCCATTCACCTCTTTATATTTCTTTTAAAATGAACTATCTTGTAAGATGTGCTTTTTAAAAATTAATTCGTGGGCTGTGGGTGTCTTTCTGAGTGGAGGGAAAAAAACAACATTTTGGCCAATAGGTTATTCTTGAAGGCAAATGAATGAAATATTAATTGTTCAGAGGTTGTTGTTCTGATTTTCTGGTATGCATGGTCTGGTCATTAATCACATGGTTGACACTGAAGTCTTTCAGATACAGCTTGTTCAGGAAACACATCTTGAGATGTTCTTTCAATCACTCTTTCAAAAGAACAAATATGTTTCACCCTAAATTGATGTTGAGAGTTGTCTTTATAGAATTGGGCCAGATCAAATAGGCAGCCTATTCATAACAAGCATTCCTCTAACTCAGTTTGTTCTTAATAGGCTTTCTTCCAACTGCACCAGATAAAGCATGGACAAGTCCAAGTCAGCCACTATTCAAATCAGCCTCAGCAGAATCTACAACTAAGTAGTCAGTGCCAGTGATATCATTTTGTAGGAAGCTTCATTATGAATATTTCAAATGTCCACAATGAGCTTTAAATAATCATCAAAAAATGCTTCAATTATGTCCAAAAACCTTTAATAAATTCCTTTTACTACAAATATTTCAAAACCCATATCCTCCAAGCTGTATTAAATATAAAGCATCTCCAAAAGATTTAGCAATACATATTTCCTGGCCCTCCGTTTCTCCTGTTGTCTACATATCAGGGACAAAGACAGGTCCAAAGGAATATCCAAAACTAAAATTCAAACTTGATGTTTTTAATCCAAAAAGGAATAGCATAAAAATAAAACTGAAGAATCAAATTAATGCAAACAAATATGTTACCTTTCCCTTCTGTGGTTGAACTAAGCCAATTTGGTTCACCATAGGGATCAAAGCTAACTTACCTTGCTCGAATATCACAAAGATAGTTACAAATATCCATGGAGCCTCCAAGCAGCAGCTGAATTTGAAATCACTTCACTGTTGATAGAGCAAATATACAGCATGTTTTAAAGTGAAATGAAAATGGTCATTTGCAGCTGATGCAACTTAGTGCATAAAAGAGGCCTTCAATGCATTGTGTTGGTGCCAACTCCTTGAAGAGCTATATATTTAATCCCATTCAGTTGCTTTCTCTCCATAAATGTTTAACACTTTTGGCAAGAATTTATGAATTTCTTATTAAATGTTGTATAAATAGAAAACTTAAATATTACTAATCCTGATGCAAAAAACATTGTGCTGAAGATGATAGTGAATAATCAAGTCTATGGAAAAGGCATTTTTATTGTCTTACTGTAATTTCCTCATATAGTTAATATGATCAGTTACAAATAACAATTGACCATAACAATTATATTATAGATTCTTTACCAGTTGGGTTGTTCTCTTTGAAGACAGGTACTTGACATCACAATATGTGATGTTCTGGTATTAAAAATACTTGAACTTCAGTCACTCACTCAGTGCAAAGGAATCAGTGTAGCGTGTTCAATCAGTTATGGAAATGTGACACATTAACATCAGTAAGAAAATAATTCAGACTATGTTCAAGTAGCAGTTGTAAATAAATGATAAGACATTCATCTCAACAGGAACCTAATCTTTGTGGTATAACCTAATCTTTGAGGCAATATATAAAAGGAAAAGATAGCAATAGAAGCTGCAATAATGTAGAATCTTATTTTCTCACAGTGTTTTCTCATCATTTACTAGGGTTCAGACCTGGAGTTACAGTAAACAACCAAGAGTAAAGTGTTCCAACTTGGAGATGAAACATTTGAGATTACTCTTTTTTTTTAGAAAAACGGAGGCCAGGCTGATCTATGTTTTTATAATAAGGAGGTGCTGGAATTGGATTGGGATGGACAATGATAAAAATCGCACAACACCCGGATATAGTCCAAAAGGTTTATTTGGAAGTACTAGCTTTCGGAAGACTGCTCCTTCTTCAGGTTGCTAGTGGGGGCAGGATTCTGTCTTATGATCCTATCCCACTCACAACCTGATGAAGGAGCAGCGCTCTGAAAGCTAGTACTTCCAAATAAAGCTACTGGACAATAACCTGGTGTTGTGTGATTCTTAACTATGTTTTTATAAGCTGGTTAAGGTGTTGAAGAAGATCTTTCAAAGAAATCGTAGAACAGAGTACAGAAAGTAACACTAAAAAAAATGTTTTTCACATTCATAAGGTTTACCTGTGTCCAAACATTGGTTGATTCCACCATCTTGGAAATAACAGGAAAATAGAAATAAAGAGACACATATGATGTTATTAATCCTATTTGATGCTAACATCACCTACAGGCTATGTTTTAACAGCAAAGATATAAAAGAAAGATATATAAGTTTAAACAAAAGAGAAAGGCATTCCTCTGCAACACAGGTTTTATTCTGACCTTTCATGAATGTAAAGAGTTCTGTAAAGGTGGAACGCAAATATCCGAGCATAGATTATCCCTCCATTAATAATTTGTTAAAGCTTCAGTTATTTAAGAATTATTCTTTACTTCTTGGATCAATGGATAGCTGATCCAGAAAAAGAGGGAGTCAAGGGTATTATCACAAAGAAATAAGGATTAAGAAGATTCAAATTCTCTGGCATTCCGAACAATGACAACAAGATCCTACCAAAATTGTTTAGATTTTAGATGATGAAATTAAAGTTTATGATTCATAGATTCACAGGCTTGAGTTTGTATCTTATTTCATAGAATCTCTACAGTGTGGAAACAGGCCATTCAGCCAATTGAGCCACACTGACCCTCCAAACAGCATCCCACCCAGACCTACCACCCCCCCCACCCCCCACCCTATCCCTGTAACGCAACATTTCTCATGACAAATCCACCTAACCTACATATCCCTTGACATTATGGGCATGTTGCCATGATTAATTCAACTAACCTGCACGTCTTCGGACTCTGGGACTCTTGGAGGAAACCCACACAGTCGCAGCGACAATGTGCAAACGCCACACACTCAGTCGCCCAAGGGTGGAATTGAACCTGGGTTCTTGGCACTGTGAGGCAGCAATGCCAACCATTGAGCCACCGTAAAACAAGCAGGTGAAACATTTGACCAATTCACAGGCAGATATTGATGTGAAAGTATTGAATGTGATTTCAACAAAACTAACTTAGATGAAAGCCTAATAGAATGGGTCATTATCTCTGCAGCCAGTAAATCCTTCAGAAAAGCAGTTCTAGACAACCCAAAGAATATCCCACAGATTGAAGGAGACCATAAATTCAAAGCAATTGTATGTTTGTCCTGGAGAACCATGAGGTCTTTCAACATTGACCAGGTTAGCCAATGTGGAAACAACATGTTCTTTGACTCTACACCACACTGCAGCAGCTGTGAACAAGTTCAGCAAAACTATCTCTGAAATGTGGCTTGTCTTACCCACCAAGACAATGTCCAGCATTTTGTGACATGACAAGCTATGTTCCACAAGAGAACATCAGGCAAAAATGTTCAAAACATATAACAGGTCCCCAAGCTAGTACATTGTTTTTGGTAATCCAAAGATGAAGTAGGAATGTGTAGGTATGTAATTTTCAAAATTAAGCAATCATAATTCCACAAACTGCACTCCAAAATATGCTCAAAGTTTGATAGGCACAGGATAAAAAAAGCAAGCTGAGCAAAGAATTGTAGCCTGCTTAGAAAGCATCTACTAGTGACACTAGTTTGTTTTTATCTCAGCATGAATGGCCATGCCACCAACTTAACATCCATTTGGGAGGCAAGTTCAAAATCACCCTCATAAAAACAGGGAATATCGGCAAGTCTCAGCAGGTCAGTTAGTATCTGTGGAGAACCAGAGCATCCCCAACACAGCCCTTATCTTGATGGGCACCTGCATGAGTGGCTGCATCAAGCTGTGTGTAGACCTTTGGAATGCACTAAGAGTCACTATGTACCGAGTCCTACCTGTCTCTGGGGCTGTGAAAGATGGGTGTGGCCTTGTTGCTGCAGAATGCAACAAGTTGTTGGACTGTTCCATATCATCTGTCCTTCATGTGGAAAGTTGCAAAGAGAAACACCTATGACCACAAGTCCATCAGGAAGTGGTCAGCATGTAGCATCCTTGAGACCCTGCAGGAAAAAGAGAGGGTGGATCCTATTGTGGTGTTCCCTGAGCAGACTGTCAAAATCATGTCAGACTCGTGTTCCTTGAGGCAGACTGTCAGAACGTCTCATCACCAGAACTTTCCAACGAGCACCAAGACATCTTTTTGGCTGGTGATGAGAAGAGATCTGTGAGATCGTTCAAGTAGCCTGGACTCTTTCCACCACTGTTGCCCTCAATGAAGCTGCAGGGGTGGGGTAGAGAATGTCACACATCACCTTCTGGAATGTGCATTTGCAAATGAAGTCTGGAGGGGAGTGCAATGGTTTTTGTTGACGTTTGTCTCGATGCAGACCTCTATGCTCTAAGAATAGTTCCATGAGATTCAGGCTGAGACAATCATCAACTGCGCCTGGAGAACCACCAACACAGTGAAAGACTCTTTGGTCTGCCCAAAACTTGTCAAGGAGTTGATCTTGACCGATTATTACAGACGCAGACCAGGACTACGTGTTGAGGGACTCACCGAAGCTTGGGGCAGCTGCCCCCATCAAAGGTTTTTCTGCTGAAGTTAAATAGGGGTCCAAACTGTTATTGGATCCTCCTGGTGCCTCAAATTTATATAAATATAGTCTTGTATAATTAAGAAATGCCTTGAATTTGTTTGTTCTCCATATGTAAAGACTGTACAGAGTTAAACTGCACTAATGACTTTTTTTTATTTTTAATGAAAATGTATATTTTTTAAAATAAAAAAATCCAGCATTCTGAGTTTTTCTCTCAAGTATTTAGTATCTGCCATATTTTATCATTGTTTAAAATTACCACCTGAAAACATTAGATATGATATATGTAGATGCAGGAAATTGGTTTAGCCCAGTTGGCTGGATTGTCAGTTTGAAAATGTGTTGCTGGAAAAGCGCAGCAGGTCAGGCAGCATCCAGGGAACAGGAGAATCGACGTTTCGGGCATAAGCCCTTCTTCAGGAATGAGGAAAGTTTGTCCAGCAGGCTAAGATAAAAGGTAGGGAGGATTGTCAGTATACAGAGTAGCCAACAGTATGGATTCAATTCCCATCACTGAGATTACCTTCTTCTCAACCTCTTCCTTCACCTGAGGTCTGGTGGCTCTCAGACTAAATCACCTCCCGTTGCTTCTGTCTCTAATGAGAAAGCAGCCCTGATGCTCTGGTAAGCAATGTAGATGTGTATGATAGTCAATGGATTGAAGAATATACCTTGAAAATATTTCTTACAGTTGGGTAAAAGAGACTCAGACTCCCCCCGCAGGTAGTTCACAGATGAAGAGTACTGAAAATTCGCTGTTGTGACAGTGTGACACTTCATCCATTGCCTACCTGCTAACCTCACAGCCAGGAAAGTACAGGCAACCAGCTTGTCTATAGCATGTTACGGCCACATCTGAAGACTTCAACTTGTGGCTGTTACTAATCAAAGTGACTCCTCTGGGGCAAGGGAGCCAGACTTTGATGAGTTAGCAGTTCTTGAAGGTGAGACTTCCTCTCAGATGGTACTGTATTGGAAACCTCTTCCCAAGCCAATTAAAGACTCAATGGCTGTTAACCAGTTGCGAGGTTGTACTGAGGAGAAGCAAATAATCCCAGTGAAGCAATGGAAAATCTCTGCAATGTTATTGTTGAAAACTATCTGAAGAAACATTCATGGTAACAATTCCAGGCACAGATATAGTCCTTAGAATTTTCTCCTGATGATTCATCACCAGAGTATTCCCCAAGACTCCTAAATTATTCAGTGTTCCAGATGATGTGAGAATCCTCCTGCATTATGCTTCAGATATATATCATGATGGCTCCAATTTATTTATGATTGGGAACACATTGAAGAATCTCAACCAATCTGTAAAATTAAGCGTTGTGAAACTGACTGATTACCTGGCAACACTGATGCACTATAATGGCCGCAACATTTAACACTCTGCTCTTTGCGAATAAGTCAGAGATTGACCCATCTATCTGTTTGTTTTGAAACTTTTATCTTTTTGGACTCACCTCTTATATCTAGTTTGTGTGCATGTGTGTTGCATTGATAATTCTCTACATGTTTAGAAATTAACAAACTCATTCTTTGGTAACTAAAGAAAGCACAGTTGAATTGGCTACTCTTTAAACTGTAAGTTCATTTAGGTGTTGGTGAAAGGTATCTACAAGGGAAGGGATTCATTTTTAAATTAAGCTTGTTGCAACCAATGGAAAGGGTAGATGAATAAAGATGGTGAGTCAGTTCATCCCTCTTCGCTTGGGAGCTTTATGCTTTAGGGTCTTGAAATGTACCATATTGGGAACCGTCATCAGACACTGTAACAAAAGGTAAGGTGCCATGATGCAGTCAGTGAATCAGTCATGGGAACTGAGCTGGTTTGTCAGTCCCTTCTTTCTCTCACAAATGACATCAGTATTATTAACTTTAGGTAGCTGCATTCTTAATTATAATCCAGAAGTGACAGAGAAATAGCAGGAAACCTTTTCATTAACTATGTGAAGGACAGATTTTCTTTTGAGAAGGGTGTGATGACCCGCCGTTCATGGGAATAACCTCCACTTAGTGAAACAAGTAGTTACAAAGAAGTTCAAAAATGTTACGACTAGGAAACGAGGATTGTGTTCCAATTGGTTCGGGGGGCCTACAGTCATAGATGTGGTAATATCAGCTGATGGGGGAGATAGGCACCTATACTGTAGGATTCCAAGATACCATTCAAGTTATTCAAGTTATTAAACTTTTGTGGCACTGCTCTGGAATCTTAGTAAAGTGCCAGGACTAGCTCCCTCCAAATGGCAGTGCTAACATTTACGGATGCCATGGACAATCAGAAGAGTGTCTGGAGAGCTCATCGTATTAATGGTGACTTGCAGATCAGTTGCCCAGAAATTGTAAAAGCCTCTCATTTGCCAATGTACTGTCCCTTGCTGCTTTGTTTAACTTTATAAGATGGCTGCTACATTCCTTGAATGTGGCAGCAAAAGATTCAGTAGGCATGCGGTCAAGTCAGTTGACAGTTTTGAATGAGCTAATCATTCTTGCCTACATGCTGCTGTTCATGAAGTCTGTTCTGACAATCTTAGCTGGAACTGGCTGTTTAAAGGTTATAGCAATTTCACAATCACTCCTAGTTTTTACTGGATTCACAAATTTTCAAAGGAAATTGGAAGCCCATCAACTTAGCTGCTTCATCAATAACCTTCTCTCCACCACAAAGTCAGGGACAAGGACGTTGATTGATGATTGCATTATGTTCAACACCATTCAGCTCTTCATATGCAGCAACATGTGGACAACATGTAGTAGCATTCACACTACACAAATGCTAGTCAATGACCATCTCAAAGCAGGTAGATTCTAAACATTGCCTCTTGATTTTCAGTTGTGTTACCATGGATGAATCTCACATGATCAATATCTTGGGAGTTACCATTGACCAGAAACTGAACTGAATGAGCCATTTAAATTCTGTGGCTACAAGAACATTACACTAGAAATCCTACAGTATGTAACTCACTT
Source organism: Chiloscyllium plagiosum (assembly GCF_004010195.1). Classification (NCBI taxonomy): domain Eukaryota; kingdom Metazoa; phylum Chordata; class Chondrichthyes; order Orectolobiformes; family Hemiscylliidae; genus Chiloscyllium; species Chiloscyllium plagiosum. The sequence continues at coordinate 57,295,746 of NC_057712.1, forward strand.
TCTGTCTTTCCAATGCCCATCATCTACAAGGTATGAGTCAGGAGTATGATGAGATATTCTCCATTTGCCTGGATGAATTCAGCTCCAATAACACTCAAGAAGCTTGACACTATCCAGGACAAAGTATTCTACTCATTAGCACTGTGCTCCCTAGAACATTTAACATTCACGCTCTTCAGGGCTGATGTACAGTGGCAAGACTCTGAGCCATCTACAAGATGCGCTGCAGCAATTCACCAAGCCTCTTTCAATAGCATCTTGCAAACTTGCAATCTCTACCACCAAGCTTGACATGGGCTATAGATGCAAAAGGATCTGCAAGTTCTTCTCCAAGCTACTCATCATCTTGACTTGGAACTATATCACCATCTTCTCATGGTTGCTGGCTCAAAAACCTGGAACTCATTAACAGCACTGTGGGTTGTTGTGTCACTGTCAGAATGCCAGTACATCTTTATGAGACACAGTAAGCTAGTATGCTTTTAAGTGATATGCTCATTATATCATGCATATGACATAAAGGTATAACAATTGCATCTGCTATTTCAACTTGGATCACTTGAACCATGAAATGCCATTGACAGAATGCTGCTCTATTGTAAGTGAAAATCTTAACGTGAGCCCATATGCATGTAAGTATGTGTGAATATATAATAGCAGAGGCTTGTTTTGTTGTATTAATGGCCACACTTCTTTTGGAGAATGTTCTTAGAATTTGTTTTTCTTTTAAATTGCTAATTCCTTTATCTGGCTGGATTTATTGAAAACAAATAACAGACCATTTTGCAAGCAATTGTCTTTTTTAAACCTGAGATTGTTAGACAGACTAACCAAATACAAATTACACAATTTCATTTTCCACCATTTGGGATGAAAACAATCAAACAATTCACAAGCTTTTGAAACCTCTATCATTTCACACCATCCTGAAACTTTTCATGTGTTCATAAGATGAGCCAACAAAACATAACATGATTTGAAACATTATCTACTGTAGGTATGAACCAGTCAGGGTGTTCTGGCACAGTAAGCCAAGGATACAGTCTGATATCAGTCCAGGGTGAGCTCATTTGATTACTCAGGGCAATTAGAATCGGGGTCCATATTACCATAGTCCATGTGATGAACGATGATCAGTCCTGCAGGGATGAGTCCTATGATAAGAAAGATTATCACGGGTTACTACTGTGAGATGAAGGTTGGGGGAGTTGATTTTGGGATTTGAGAAAAGCATGCTGGAAAGCCGAGGAACAAAATTAATGTGAAAGTTTAATTTTCACATTAAAACATATAAGGAGCTGGGGGAAGGAGCCAATAAATCCTTTTTAGGATATGAGTTGTTCCAGAGGCTGGGGACATCGGCAGTCAAAGCCAGCCTGATTTTGGCAGCGGCTGGGATCAATGCAGTGCAATGGTCGCTATGACTGAACTGTAGGGCTGGGACTCAGGGGACAATAGTAAGAGATGAATTCGCAAATCAAAGTGACATATGGAAACAAGTGGAATCTCAGTACTAATAGGCTTGAAGGGAACTGGACGGAAAAGGGAAGATGCAGGTTTTGGGAAGCCCTTTGACTATGAGGTTGAGCTCATGACTCTCTGTACCAAGTGTGACCTGCACAGCTTTCCGCCCTCACACAAATTGTAAATGAGCAACGAAAATAGAAAATGACTGTGACCTTACCCGGCATAGGAGAGCTAAGATTTTTTTTTCTTCTTTTTACTTGTGAGCAGTATGAAGCCCTCCAGGGAGCAATGGCATAGCTCAGGCACGTTCACAGTACAGTTTGTAATCATAGCACCAGAGATGTGAAATTCAAGCAATGTTCAACTGTGTGGGAAACAAACCCTGGTCACAAGCAATCCTGAGCGTTTTCTTACAGATTAAAACAGTCATCTCTGTGAGACAGAAGTTATCACAGACAACCTTAAAAGTGGCAAATAGGGGCCACAATTCACAAAGACAATCCAAGGTTGCATAGGTCACACTAGGGTACTGAACAGATTTCCTCGTTGCTTGAATTGTAAGCATTCAGCAATATGCTCTTATGTACACTGCTGCCTTGCTTAGGTAATGGGAGTTGAGGATTTCAGTGATAATACAATTCTTACAATCTCACATTGCATGACATGGTTTGCAAATGTTAGAATTTGTCAGAATAAGGTTCCTATGTCAAAGGTTCCATGCACACACATTCCATGATCCTTCTTATCAGATTCCTCCATATTTCACTGGTTGGAGGAGTGCATTAAATCATCAGCCATTGCAAGAATGGTTAGTGAAGATAAGGGATACCCTCACAATCAAGGCTGATAACACCATAACAGAAGCTGAACATTGACATGATACAGCCCACTTCTCAACCAGGGAAATAGTACAGTAGACCTTCGTTCATTCGATTTTTGGTGGGGAGGGGGTAAAGGTTAAAATACATTCCAGACAGAGTTTACTGTATAATCCTGGCATGTTGTACTCTGAACAACTGGAGCAGGCATTGAGGGGATGTGATGAATGCTGAAGATCTGGGAGAGCAATAGCTGCCATCCAATGATGAAGAGGAGGACTTTGAGCAGGAGGAGCATTACAGTACCACGTGCAACAAAGTCAGATAAAACTAAATTGATATCTGGTGCCATCAGATGTGAACTGGGTGCAGTGTCACTAATTAACTTTGAATTTGTTGCTGCTCGAAATACAGATAGTCCTTTTTTTTGCCCCGTAGGCAAATGCAGCTTCTGTTTTTTTTTTCTTTAGTTTTGCTGCTATTGAGTAAAAATGAGGATTTTCAAATGATTAAACATTTTCCAGTTATGTGATGGTCCCACATTTAGTAATAAGATATTAGACTGCACTGGGCACTGGGGCGACAGTAGTACTTTCTTTGGTAGGGTTCTAAAACCAAAAGAGTCTAAGGATGAGTGATTTGCCATTTGATTCTTAAACAGCAATAGATTTATGAATGTGCACTTATATTTGCAATGATGTGTCAGTCCTGTCATCTCTGTTCTCTGAGAAGCCTTTTTCTTGGTTTCCCTTGCATTACGTACATGGTGAATGGCAATACTTGTCTGGCAGCAACTAATCTGGTGCATGGCTGGGTCTTAAAATGGGTCTGATGCCAGGAATCCCTCGAGGTCCAGGTAGTGGTGATTACTACCACCTGCACTGAGAGTGAAGATATGACGAGTAGGACCCTGAAAAGGCTGAAATAATGAGGCAACTTTCAGAAAATAGCATGAGAAATCTTGCTGGGGTTTGCAGAGGAAAACCTTCCCGGAACCTCGCCAAAACTGACTTTTAGCCAATTTCATTTTTATAATTCAGTCCTCTGTCTAGAAATACATTGAATAAATGTACCATTTTTAATCCTTGTGTAACTTTCACAACTGGTTATCCAAGAAGTCTTCAATATTGATAAGTTGTAAAGGATAACCTTTTGGCTATTTATTAATTACACATTTTAGTTCTTTTGTTTAATGCTGTTAATGATGTAGCAAGTATGTAATGAGAACTGAAAAAGTGGTACAGTGGTTGTGTCACTGCATGTAGGTTAGGAAGGATGGATTCAAGTCACACATGTCATCGAGATATGTGTATGTTAACATGTTACTGAAAAGCTCTTTATAATGAGAACAGAGGATTCATATGCAAATATCTCTAAGTGAAAGGATATTAAATGTGCTCCTTAAAACGTAGATTAAAATATCCCACTTTAAAGGCGAATACAGAGGATATTGCATTCTATAAAGTGCGAGAGTCATTTGGCAAGAAATGGCATAATTCAATCAGGACACTGCTTGGATAAGCATTTTTAAACAACAAAAGCAACTGGCAATGGTAGACATTCTGTACTTTAAAGAGACATGCACTTTAACCCTTGCATTGCTTCATTTGCTTTCAATTATATATAACACCTGCAGAACAAGCAAAGTAAAATGACATTAACATTCTGGGAGGATCGATAAAGAACAAAATGATTTATGGTTAAAAAAAACTGTTTTAATCATACAATATAAAAATGAGTGAACCAGGCTCTGAGCTTTTAATGTAATGTTGTGATATTTCAGGAACAAACAGTCGTCAGGCCCTGGGTAAATGGATATGAATGACGAGACTTTGATTTACGTGAAAAGCCATCTTTGTGATTAACCTCATACACTACTTCAGTGAAATGGAGGTTTTCAGGGCAATTATTTCAGTTACAGAGCGAAATATCTACATTTTGCATTGTTGGAAGATAAGGGTATAATTTGATAAATGTACTCTTGCATAACTATCAAGAAGAGAATCTTAATATTTAAACAGAATTAGGGCAAATATTCTTTACGATCTTGAGATGAAAGTGAGTAACTAAACTTACCATCCCCATTTTTATAATCATACTTATTCTCTTCACATTTCATGTGACTTCTCAGTTGATCTTAAGTTATTGATGATTCTCTGATTCCTCTGCAGGGTGAAGTCAAATGATTTCCTTTGCTTCTAATAGACTATAATGCATAGGAGCAAAAGACAGTGTTTTGGCACATCAAGTCTGTTCTGTCATTCAATGAGATCATAGCTGATTTTTTAATGTCAGCTTCACTTTCCAACCTTTTTCCCCATAAGCCCGCAATTTCCTTATTGAATACAAATCTCAGCCATGAATATACTCAATAATTCAGACACTACAATGCTCTGTAGTAAAGGATTCCACAGATTGACTACCCTCTGGGAGAAGAAATTCCTCCTCATCCCTGTCTTAAATAGGCAACTCCTTATTCTAAGCCTATGCTTTCTGGTTTTAGACTCGCCCAAAAGTGAATCAGCCTCACAGCATCTACTCTGTAAAGTCCCTCAGAATCTTATATGTTTCAATAAAGATGCCTCTTATTCATCTAAACTCCAATGTGTACAGGTCTAATCTACTAATCTCTTCTCATAAAAACAACCTTCCATACCCAAGATCAACTAAGTGAACCTTCTCTGGACTGCCCCCACTTACAATGTATCTTTCCTTAGATAAAGGGATCAAGACAATTCACAGTATTCTAGTTGTGCTCTAACTAGAGCCATGCATAATTTTAGCAAGATTTCTCTTTGGTTATGATACTTATTTTGAAATAGAGGCGAACATTCCAATTACTTTCCATATTATCGACAGTACTTGGATGTTAATCATTTTAATTCACACATGGGGATGCCTAAATGCTTCTCTGTTGCAGATTTCTACAGTCTTTCCTATTACTCCTGCCAAATTGTATATCATATTATATTCCATTTGCACTATTTTTGCCTACTCACTTAACATCAGAGTCTAGATTAGAGCAGTGCTGGAAAAGCACAGCAGGTCAGGCAGCATCCGAGGAGCAGGAAAATCAACATTTTGGGCAAAAGCCCTTCATCAGGAATGAGGCTGGAAGGCTCGGGGGTGGAGAGATAAATGGGAGGGGTGTGGGGCTAGGCAGAAGGTAGCTGAGAGTGCAATAGGTAGATGAGGGTGGGGGTAGAGGTGATAGGTACTATAGTGTGGAAGCTGAAAATGTGTTGCTGGAAAAGCGCAGCAGGTCAGGCAGCATCCAAGGAGCAAGAGAATCGACGTTTCGGGCATGAGCCCTTCTTCAGGAATGAGGAAAGTGTGCCCAGCAGGCTAAGATAAAAGGTAGGGAGGAGGGACTTGGGGGAGGGGCGTTGGAAATACGATAGGTGGAAGGAGGTTAAGGTGAGGGTGATAGGCC
>NC_057712.1:57304322-57306274 GCF_004010195.1 Chiloscyllium plagiosum
CGTGGTGAGGCATGCGAACAGAGATCGGTGTGGGGGCGGGGTTAGGCGTGGTGACGGAGATCGGCGTGGGGGCGGAGATGCATGTGGCGTGGTCATTGTGCAGGTTAGTGATGTCACTGGGGGCCGAAGTGGCTGCGGCGACGGCAACCCAGGGGCGGAAGTGGCTGTGGCGATGACAGAAACGGTGTTGTTCCCGATAGCCGCGGAGGTTATAGTGCGGAGGTAATGTGGAAGGTTGGCTTCTGTGATGGTCTGGTTTGTGCACACAACCTTCTGTAATTTCTTACGATCCTGGGCAGAGCAGTTGCCATACCCGACCATTATGCACTTGGACAGTATGGTTTCAATGGTGCATCTTTAAAAGTTGGTGAGGGTCCTTATAGGACTTTCAGAATTTACTAAGCTGCCTGAGGGAGAAGAGACATTGTTGTGCCTTCTTGACTGCTGAATCGATGTTGGAAGTCCAGGACTGGTTGTCGGTTATCATCACTCCAAGGAAGTTGACGCTATCAACCCTCTTAACCCACACTATGTTGATGTAGACGGGGGCATGTTCTCCTCCTTTCTTTCTGACATCACTGATAATTTTTTTAGTTTTGTCAACATTGAGAGAGAGGCTGTTGCCACGACACCAAGCATTCTATCTTCTTTCTGTATTCTGACTCATTGTTGTTTGATATCCATCCTATCACCGTAGTGTTGTCAGCAAACTTGTGGATGGTGTTTGTTCAGAATTTGGCTACACAGTAGTGGGTGTATAGGCAGGAGAAAGTGAGGTCTGCAGATGCTGGAGATCAGAGCTGGAAATGTGTTGCTGGAAAAGCGCAGCAGGTCAAGCAGCATCCAGGGAACAGGAGAATCGACGTTTCGGGCATAAGCCCTTCTTCAGGGCATAAGCCCTTCTATAGACAGTACAGTAGGGGCAGAGAACGCATCCTTGGGAGCCTCCAGTATTGAGGGTTATCGTGGAAAAGGTTCTGTTGTTTACCTTCACTGATTGCAATCTATGGGTCAGAAAGCTGAGGATCCAGTTACAGAGGGCAGAGCCAAGATCTAGGTCTTGGAATTTTGAAATCAGTCTGGAGGAGATTATAATGTTGATGATGGAGCTGTAGTCAATGAGTAGGATTCTGACATAGGTATACTTGTAGTCCAGATATTCCAGGTATGTGTGCAGAGCTAGGGAAATGCCATCCACCATGGACCTATTGCATTGGTAAGCAAATTGCAGGGGATTGAGGCAGGCTGGGAGGCATGAGTTGATGTGGACCATGAGTAGCCTTTCAAAACACTTCATGATTATGGAAGTCAGAGCTACTAGGTGGTAGTCATTAAGGCACATTCCATGTTCTTTCTTTGGTGCTGGGATGATGGTGGTCCTCTTGCAGCAGATTGGGACTTAGAGTCATAGAGATGTACAGCACGGAAACAGACCCTTGGTCCAACCTGCCCATGCTGACCAGATATCCCAATCCAATCTAGTCCCACCTGATAGCACGTGGCCCATATCCCTCTAAACCCTCCTATTCATACACCAATCCAGAAGCCTTTTAAATGTTGCAATTGTATCAGCCTCCACCACTTCTTTGGGCAGCTCATTCCATACACGTACCACCCTCTGCATGAAAAAGTTGCCCCTTAGGTCTCTTTTTTATCTTTCCCCTCTCACCCTAAAACTACGCCCTCTAGTTCTGGACTACCTGACCCCAGGGAAAAGACTTTGCTGATTTACCCTATCCATGCCCCTCATAATTTTGTAAACCTCTATAAGGTCACCCCTCAGCCTCCGATGCTCCAGGGAAAATAGCCCCAGCCTATTCAGCTTCTCCCTATAGCTCAAGTCCTCCAACCCTGGCAACATCCTTGTAAATGTCTTCTGAACCATTTCAAGTTTCACAACATCTTTCTGATAGAAAGGAGACCAGAATTGCACACAATATTCGAACAGTGGC
>NC_057712.1:57306806-57317419 GCF_004010195.1 Chiloscyllium plagiosum
ACCTGCACTCCAAGGTCTCTTTGTTCAGCAACACTCCTTAGAACCTTACCATTAAATGTATAAGTCCTGCTAAGATTTGCTTTCTCAACATGCAGCACCTCACATTTATCTAAATTAAAATCCATCTACCACTTCTCAACCCATTGACCCATCTGATCAAGATCTCATTATAATCTGAGGTAACCTTCTTCGCTGTCCACTAACCTCCAATTTTGGTGACATCTGCAAAGTTACTCACTGTACCTCTTATGCTCAAGGATGTAGAGGTTGAAGATGTCAGTGAACACTTTTACCAGCTGGTCTGCACAGGACCTAAGTGCTCTGTCTGGGCCCATCGCTTTTCTTGGGTTGACTCCTAGGAAGAGTGATCTGACATCTGCACCAGACGGAAGGTACTGGTGCATCCAGGGCTGCCAGGGCTGTCAGGGCAAGTGATACCATGCCACTGACATTCTGCTCAAACTGAGTATAGAAAGCATTGAGAGCATCAGGGAGAGATGTGTTTTTGTCTGCTATCTTGCTTACTTCATTTTGTATCCCATTATGCTGTTTAGGCCTTGCCACAGATGGTGCACTCACAGACCAGCAATCACAACTTCAGTCTTTAACATTCAGTCAATAGCTGGGAAGCATTTTGTTTAAACCCCAGAGAGACCAGCAACCTTTTGAGCCTCAAACTTGGACCAGTACTGCCTCTTGGCATCACTGATGGCTCTGCAGAGGTCGTATCTGGATTTTCTGTCCAGCTCTGAGTCATCTGACTACAATCCTGCATGCCTGGTCTTCAGCAGGGAATGGATATCAAGGTTCATCCAGGATTTCCAGTTGGGGAACACCCTGATTAAATTTTTTGGCATACATCTTTTTGTTTCCCATTATTACCTCTCGAGTTATTATTAATTAAGAAGCCTCTGTTCACTTTGGCCTCTCTACTGTCGTATATACTTGAAAAATTCTTGTGTACATCTTGATATTGCTTGCCGGTTTACCCTCAAAGTTTATTTTCTTCCTATTTGTTTTTAACTTGGTGTTTCTTGTTTTTATTAAAATTTCCCTGTTCTCTGGTTTATGAATAAACATTGCCTCATTGCATTTTTTTCTTTCAATTTGAAATTATCTCTAATTTTATAAAATTTTTCATAAATTTTATATTTTTTCCTTTTTAAAAATGGTGGCAGGAAATGAGAAAAAACTGTTTTAAATGCAAATTATAAACTACATTAGTTTTGTACAAGAAAAATAAATGTCGACTTTTTAAACCTAACAATACATGCAATCACTCTAGCTAATTAATTATTGACAGTAATATTAATACAAAATCTGTGAACATTAAAGTAATCAGAAAATATAACATTGAAAGAATTTTGATTTCAGTCATAAACATTTAACTTTTCATTGAAATTGGCCGAGGGACTACAAATGTAAAAAAACAAGAGACATTTTATACTGCAGTCACAGACCAGCAACCACAACTTCAGTCTTTAACATTCAATCAATACCTTGGAAGCATTTTGCTTAAACCCCAGAGAGATCAGCAACCTTTTATGCAATGACTTTTCTCAGGCACTGTAATTTATAAGTTGATCCTCAGGCATACGGAAAACTATTAACTTTGCTAAATCTGTACAGATAGCACCTATGAAAGTAATTGTGTTTGCAAATAATCTATTGGTAAGATTCTTGGTAGTGTAGATGAGCAGAGAGATATCAGTGTCCATGTACATAGATCACTGAAAGTTGTCACCCACGTTGATGGGGCTGTTACGAAGGCATACAGTACGTTAGCCTTTATTAGTAAAGGGATTGAGTTTTGGAACCATGAGGACATGCTGCAGCTGGTCAAAACTCTGGTGCGGTTGCACTTGGAGTATTGTGTACAGTTCTGGTCGCTGCATTATAGGAAGGATGTGGAAGCTTTGGAAAGAGTTCAGAGGAGATTTATTAGGGTGTTGCCTAGTACTGAGGGAAGATCTTATGAGGAATGGTTGAGGGACTTGAGACTGTTTTCATTGAAGAGAAGAAGGTTGAGAGGTGACTTAATTGATACATGTAAGATAATCAGAGGGGTTAGATAGGGTGGACAGTGAGAACGTTTTTCCTTGGATGGTGATGGCAAGCATGAGGGGACATAGCATTAAATTGAAGGGTGATAGATATAGGACAGATGTCAGCGGTAGTTTCTTTACTCAGAGAGTAGTAGAGGCATGGAACAATAGTGGACTCGCCAACTTTAAGAGCATTTAAATGGATTGGCATATGGGGGAGAGTAGAATAGTGTAGGATAGATGGGCTTCAGATTGGCTTCACAGGTCAGGGCAACATCGAGGACCAAATGGTAATAGGCGCTGTAATGTTCTATGTTTATCCAATTTTTTTTCTTATTTGTAGATATAAATATTCATAAAATGAGCTTTGATTTCATTGAGGTCATGATTTTACAGGTCACAGGATAGATTATTCACAGTAGTAAACAGGATGCCATAAGACCATATGTTTGTAAGATGCGGGAAAAGAGTTAGGCCATTCAGCCCATCAAATGTTACTCCACCATTTGATCATGGCTGGTAAATTTCTCAACTCATTCCCCTGCCTTCTCTCCATAAGCTTTGATCGCCTTATTAATTAACATCCCATCCATTTCTGTCTGAAATGCACATAATGACTTGGTCTCCACAGTCCTCTGTAACAATGAATTCCACAGATTCACCACTTTCTGACTAAAGAAGTTTCTCCTCATCCCAGTTCTAAAGGGTAGTCTCTTCACTCTAAGGCTGTGCACTTGAGTCCTAGTCTCTCCTATTACTGGAAACATCTTCTTCATATCCACTCTCACCAGGCCTCTCAGTATTCTGTAAATTTTGATCAGATCTCCCTCATCCACTCCAAACTCCATTCAGTACAGATCCAAGTCCTCAGCCCCTCATCATATGATAAGTTCACCTTTCCTGGAATCATTCTTGTACACCTCTTCCTGACCCCCTCCAAGACAAGGGAGATTCTTAGACAAGGGGCCCAAAACTTCTCATAAAATCAGATGAGCAGAGGCTCATCCAGCCTCAGCAATGCATTCTGCTTTTGTATTCTACCCCTCTCAAAATGAACTCAAACATTTGCTTTCCTAACTGCTGACTGAATTTATAGAAAATTCCGTAATAGGACTCACAAGTCCCTATGTTCTTCAGATTTCCAAATTCTTTCCTCATTTGGAAAATAGTTTATGCCTCTACTCTTCCTACTAACGTTCATAAGCTCACATTTCCCAACATTTCATTCCATCAACCACTTCTTTACCCACTCTCCTAGCTTGTCCAAGAACTCCTGCAGTCTCCCCACGTCCTCAACATTTCTTGTTCATCCACCTATCTTTATGTTTTCTGCAAACTTGCCAACAATGCCCTCAATTTCTTCATTCAGGTAGTTTATGTATAAAGTGAATAGTTGTGTTCTCAACACTGATCCCTACAGAACTCCACTAGTCACCGGCTGACCCTGATAAAGATCATTTAATTCCCATTCTCTGCCTAATACCAGTCAACAAATCTATCCATACCATTCCTGAAAGATAATCACCATAATGTCTTCAGGCAACTCCTTCAGAACCTTGTATGTAGTCCATCTGGTCCAGGCAATTTATTCATCTTCACACTTGAGCTTCTCTAGGAAATTCTACTTAGTGATGTCCATTACTCCTTGACTGTCTCTTGTAGTTTTGGTATCTCATTGATATCTTCCATTGTGTAGACTGACGCAAAATCCCTTGGGGTGGCACGGTAGCTCAGTGGTCAGCACTACTGCCCCACAACAACAGGGACCAGGGCTCAATTCCAGCCACGGGTGAATGTGTGGAGTTTGCACATTCTCCCTGTGTCGATGTGGGTTATCTCTTGGTGCTCCAGTTTTCCTCCACAGTCCTACGATGTCCTAGGTGAATTGGCCATGTTAAACTACCCATATGTTTAGGGATGTGTGGGTTAGGTAAATTGACCATGTTAAATTGCCCATAGTGTTCAGGGATGTGTAGGTTAAGTGGATTGGGCATGTTAAAATGCCCATAGTGTACAGGGATGTGTAGGTAAGGTGAATTGGTCATGTTAAACTACCCATAGTGTTCAGGGATGTGTAGGTTCGGTGAATTGGCCATGTTAAATTGCCCATAGTGTTCAGGGATGTGCAGGTTAGGTGAATTGGCCATGTTAAATTACCCAAAGTGTTCAGGGATGTGTAGGTTAGGTGAAATGGCCAATTTAAATTGCCCATAGTGTTCAGGGATGTGTAGGTTAGGTGGATTGGCCATGTTAAAATGCACATAGTGTTCAGGGATGTGTAGGTTAGGTGAATTGGTCATGTTAAACTACCCATAGTGTTCAGGGATGTGTAGGTTAGGTGAATTGGCCATGTTAAATTGCCATTAATGTTCAGGGATGGGTAGGTTCGGTGAATTGGCCATGTTAAATTGCCCATAGTGTTCAGGGATGTGTAGGTTAGGTGAATTGGCCATGTTAAATTGCCCAAAGTGTTCAGGGATGTGCAGGTTAGGTGAATTGGCCATGTTAAATTACCCATAGTGTTCAGGGATGTGTAGGTTAGGTGAAATGGCCATGTTAAATTGCCGAAGGTGTTCAGGGATGTGTAGGTTAGGTGAATTGGTCTTAATTATTTGCCCATAGGTTTCAGGGATGCGTAGGTTAGGTGAATTGGCCACGTTAAATTGCCCATCGTGTTCAGGGATGTGTAGGTTAGGTGAATTGCCCATGTTAAATTGCCCAGGGCTTTCCGGGATGCGTAGGTTAGGTGAATTGGCCACGTTAAATTGCCCATAGTGTTCAGGGATGTGTAGGTTAGGTGAATTGCCCGTGTTAAATTGCCCATATTTTTCAGGGATGTGTAGGCTAGGTGAATTGGTCATGTTAAATTGCCCACAGTGTTCAGGAATGTATAGTTTAGGGGAATTGGCCATGTTAAATTGCCCATATTTTTCAGGGATGTGTAGGTTAGGTGAAATGGAAATGTTAAATTGCCCATAGTGTACAGGGATGTGTAGGTTAGGTGAATTGGCCATGTTAAATTGCCCACAGTGTTCAGGGATGTGTAGGTTAGGTGAATTGACCATGTTAAATTGCCCATAATGTTCAGGGATGTGTAGGTTCGGTGAATTGGCCATGTTAAGTTGCCCAAAATGTTCAGGGATGTGTAGGTTAGGTGAATTGGCCATGTAAAATTGCCCATAGTGTTCAGGGATGGGTAGGTTCAGTGAATTGGCCATGTTAAATTGCCCATAATGTTCAGGGATGTGTAGGTTAGGTGAATTGACCATTTTAAATTGCCCATAATGTTCAGGGATGTGTAGGTTAGGTGAATTGACCATGTTAAATTGCCCATAGTGTTCAGGGATGTGTAGGTTTGGTGCATTTGTCAGGGGTAAATGTAGAGTAATGGGTATGGTTGGGATGTTTTTCGGAGGGTCAATGTGGACTTGTTGGGCTGAGGTGCCTGTTTGTACACTCTTGGGTTTCTGGGTTCTCGGTTGACCTTGGAGTACAAGTTTGTGTTTCCTTGAAAGTAGAGTTACAAGTAGACAAGATAGTGAAGGTGGTATTTAGTATGCTTTCCTTTCTTGTTGTGGTTCTGTTCGCCGAGCTGGGAATTTGTGTTTCAGACGTTTCGTCCCCTGTCTAGGTGACATCCTCAGTGCTTGGGAGCCTCCTGTGAAACGCTTCTGTGATCTTTCCTGCGGCATTTGTAGTGGTTTGAATCTGCCACTTCCGGTTGTCAGTTCCAGCTGTCCGCTGCAGTGGTCAGTATATTGTGTCCAGATCGATGTGCTTATTGATTGAATCTGTGGATGAGTGCCATGCATGGACAACCGGAAGCAGCAGATTCAAACCACTACAAATGCTGCAGGAAAGATCATAGAAGCGCTTCACAGGAGGCTCCCAAGCACTGAGGATGTCACCTAGACAGGGGACGAAACGTCTGCAACACAAATTCCCAGCTCTGCAAACAGAACCACAACAACGAGCACCCGAGCTACAAATTGTCTCACAGGCTTTCCCTTCTTGGTCAGCACGTTGAGTATTGCACTTGGGAGGTCATGTTGAGGCTGGATTGTACATTGGTTAGGCTACTTTGGGAGTACAGCATTCAATTATGGCCTCCCTCCTATAGGAAGGATATTGTCAAACTTGAAACAGTTCAGAAAAGATTTACAAGGATGTTGCCAAGGTTGGAGGGTTTGGGCTATAGGGAGAAGCTGATTAGGCTGGGCCTGTTTTCCCTGGAGCATTGGAGGCTGAGGGGTGACATTATAGAGGTGTATAAAATCATGGGGGGCATATATAGGGTAAATAGCTAATGTCTTTTTACTGGAGCAGGGAGGTCCAAAACTAGCGGGCATAGGCTTAAGGTGAGCAGGGAAAGATTTAAAAGGGATGTGAGGGGTAACTTTTCCATGCAGAGGATTGTGCCTGTGTGGAATGAGCTACCAGAGGAAATGGCGAAGGCTGGTACAATTACAATGTTTGAAAGGCATCTGGAAGGGTATATGAATAGAAAGGGTTTGGAGGATTATCGACCAAATGCTGGCAAATGGTCTAGATTAATCTAGAATATCTGGTCATCAGAGACAAGTTGGACTGAAGGTTCTGTTTCCATGCTGTACAACTCCATGACTCTATGACTCAAAGTGCAACCAGTCTCGATATTAGGTATGTCTGGGAGCTGTAAAGAGGCTGGGCTTACAATTTTAAAAATATTCATGGGATTTGGACATTGCTGGCTGGCCCAACATTTATTGCCTTTTGCCAGGTGCCCTTGAGAAGGTGGTGGTGAGCTGCCTTCTTGGTCCATCCTTGTCTATGCGCCATAGGTTGACCCACATAGGCCTTATGGAGGAAATTCCAGGATTTTGACCGAATGACAAGAATGGCAGTGTATTTCCAAGTCAGGACGGGTGAGTGGCTTGGAGAGGAACTTGCAGCTAGTGGTGTTCCGACATATCTGCTGCTCTTGTCCTTCCAGATGAAAGTGATCATTGGCTTGGAAGGTGCTGTCTAAGGAATTTTGTTGAACTTCTGTAATATCTTGGTGACAGTATTCACTGCTGTTACTGATCATTAGTAGGGAAGATGGTGGGTGTTTGTGAATGCGCCAAACAAGCGGACTATTTTGTCTTGGATGGCGACAAACTTCTTGACTGTTGTTGGAGTTAAACTCATCCAGGCAGTGGGGTAGGCCTAATGTATTATAATACGAGATGCAGTCTACAGTTTGTCTGTTGAAGGTATCTTTTGTCTAGTAACAATTCAATTGTCTTGTAAATAATTCAAAACCTGAGTTTGAACATTTTAAATCTAACACCCATCAATAATACAAATTCGATCTGTTGAGCACAAAATACTCTCGATTTAGATGCCGTAGTACTGAAGCTGCACTTTCATGTCCTTTTACAAATATTCTTGTTCTCCTGTTCTTGTATTTCAGTTGGAGTCACTGTTCCAGTCAGTTAGCTGATAAAATTTAGTTTGATTGGGCTTTGCGTTGACATACATTGGTGAAACAAAAGATTATCACACTTACAAAAAAAACACACATCTCATAAAATGTCTTCCCTCAAAAAAAACTAGAAAATTACAAAAAGATTTACTTGGCTGTCTGGAGTTAAGAACACCATCAGCCATCCAGAAACCCTTAAACCTGGTCCAAATTCTTGAAAGTAGAAGACCTTTTAAGATTAGTTTAAGTGGATGAAAATACCCATTTCCTTCACTTCAGTTGTTGTAAAACTTACACTATATTGAGAGCAATTTTAATGAAGATTAGGAAGATTAGGAAGCTCCTGTTTAATCTGTTTATGCTGATTTAATTTGAGGATGCAAGGTTTTCCAATTCTCAAAACCTCAATAGTTCAAGGAAGACAGATTCAAGAAGAAGCACATCTATCCTAAATTTTAGAAATAGGCTTTCAATTTTCAATGTGTCCATTCAGATCAATGTGGGCAACACTCAAGATTCATGTACCCACCCCCTATTGAATAATTGTATCACCAGCTACTGTACATCCAATATTGGCCTGCACTCCATCATGTTCCCAGTGAATTCTGCACAGAGGAGGAGTTGTTTACTAGTCACATATAGAGTCATAGAGATGTACAGCACAGAAACAGACTCTTCGGTCCAACTTGTCCTTGCTGACCAAATACCCCAACCCAATCTAGTCCACCTGCCAGCACCCGGCCCATATCTCTCCAAACCCTTCCTATTCATATGCCCACCCAGATGCCTTTTAAATGTTACAGTTGTACTAGCCTCCACCACTTCCTATGGCAGCTCATTCCATACACCCATCACCCTCTGTGTGAAAAAGTTGCCCCTTGAGGCTCTTCTTTATCTTTCCCCTCTCACCATAAACCTGTGCCCTTTAGTTCTGAACTTCCCCACTCCAGGGAAAAGACCTTGCCTATTTATCCTATCCACACCCCTCATTGATTTTATAAACCTCTATAAGGTCACCACTCAGCCTCCAATGCTCCAGGGAAAACAGCCCCAGCCTATTCAACCTCTCCCTATAGCTCAATATTTGGACATCTTGTTCTTCTTAAAGGTAATCTCCTCTTAAAGGGATACAGCATTAAATTAATTCTGCAGTGGAAATTCTTGGAAAATGTAAACTAAGGCAGACAGAGAGATCCAGACAGATGTTTGGGGTACTGGAGGGCTTAATTGTGTAGGTAGACAAAAGAAAAACCATACGGTCCTCTGGAGAAGTTAGATATCTCTCAGAGCTCACTGCCAGAACAGAACGGGAGCTGGTGATCAAGAATTTGTCTCATAGCTCTGTAGTTCCAGCAGCATCAGCTGAGTACTAGCTAAGGCCACAGGTAGTATTCCTGCATAGAGGATTCTAGGTATATCCTGGGTTAGGGGTGTTGTCAAGGGATGCAATAAAGGTAGGAAACCAGGTTCACGAGACCAAGAGATAAATGGCATCAGTGAGTATATGTAAGGGGTCATTAAGTGACCATCAATTGGCCACTTCTGACTCTTGTGAAATTCCAGACCTATCAGATGAAGCTGGAGAGGCAACAGATATTATCTGCTGGATTTTCTAAGACTGTAAGCCTACTTTTATTGGAGTTTGAAAGAATAAAAGTTTTCATTTGATATGATTTATTATTGTCAAATGTACCTAGGTAGAGTGAAAAGTTTTGTTTTGTGTCCAGCACAGGCAGATCATACTACACAAAGTGCAATAGCACAATAGAACAGAGTGAAGAGTTACGCTGCAGAGAAGGGCACAGACAGCGAGATCAACATTAAGTTTAAAATTTGAGAGGTCCATTTAGAAGTCTAAAAACAGGGATAAGAAGTTGTTCTTGGATCTGTTGGTACTTGTGTTTAAGCTTTTGTATCTTCTTCCACAAGAAAATGAAGGGCGAGAGAAAGAGAGAGAGAGAGAGAGGGAGAGAGAGAGAGAGAGATCAACATGAACATTTGTGAGTTCTGTTCAAAACTCTGTAACCAGCAGGGAAGAAGCTGTTCCTGAATCTGCTCATACATGTATTCAAACTTCTATATCTTCTGCCCAAAGGGAGATGTTAGAAGAGATTATAACTGAGGGGGTTTTGATAATGTTGGCTGCCTTTCTGAGGCAACAAGAAGTATAGGTGGAGTCAATGGATAGAAGGTTGGCTTGGACTAGGCTGTGTTCATATCTCTCTATAGTTTTTTACTGTCCTGGGCAAAGCAGATGCCATGCTAAGCTATGATGGATCCTGGTAAGACGTTTTACAGATATACTGGATTTCCTTAGCTCCTGCAGAAGTAGAGGCATTGATGTACTTTCTTGACTATCGCTTCCTTGCATCACAGGATGTTAGTGATCATCACTCCTGGAAATTTGGCACTCTTGATCATCTCCACTTCAGCACCATTGATGTAGACAGGGGTGTGCCCTCTACCTTGTTTCCTGAAGTCAATGAACCTGTCCAAACTTAAATGTTTCTGAGGGGGCTTGGCATGCAAAATTCTGAAGGGATGTTTCCCTTCATGGCAGAATCTATAACAGGAGTTCATAGTAAGTGATCTCCTATTGATCAAAGATGAGGAGGAAATTTCTTCTCTCGTTAGCCTTTGGGATTGGGTCAGGTATGTTTTGGCACTACCCTTTTGGCGCCGATCATTTGGCCCTACCGTTTTGGCTCTAAACAGTTTTGACGCTCATTACTTTGGTGCTGAGCTGTTTTGGCGCCAATTCAGAATAAAAAAAATCTGGTTTGGTTCAAGAAGAGAGGATAACTAACGACCCGATGTAATTTTCTCAACTAGCAAGAGTTGATAGTCAAAGCTGTAATGACCCGCTGTAGATTCAAATCTCGTTTTGTAATCATTTTCTCATTTAACAATTGTTAATAGTCATCTACTGTCTTGATGATACTTAAGCCATTCTGTCTTCACATTGGAAAGCTGTAATACAATTTTCTTTCTATTTTCTTGTACAGCCCATACCAAAATGGCTGAAAACATTCTAAGCAAGAGAGACAAACCAAAATTTTCACACGATGGTTATCCATATGTGTTTGATAAATGTAGCAAAATGTAGAAATTCGTTTTTATAA
>NC_057712.1:57317541-57337671 GCF_004010195.1 Chiloscyllium plagiosum
GCCGATCATTTGGCCCTGCCGTTTTGGCTCTAAACTGTTTTGACGCTCATTACTTTGGTGCTGAGCTGTTTTGGCGCCAATTCAGAATAAAAAAAAGTCTGGTTTGGTTCAAGAAGAGAGGATAACTAACGACCTGATGTAATTTTCTCAACTAGCAAGAGTTGATAGTCAAAGCTGTAATGACCTGCTGTAGATTCAAATCTCGTTTTGTAATCATTTTCTCATTCAACAATTGTTAATAGTCATCTACTATCTTGATGATACTTAAGCCATTCTATCTTCACATTGGAAAGCTGTAATACAATTTTCTTTCTATTTTCTTACCAAAATGGCTGAAAACATTCTAAGCAAGAGAGACAAACCAAAATTTTCACTCGATGGTTATCCATATGTGTTTGATAAATGTAGCAAAATGTAGAAATTCGTTTTTATAATGAATAGGTTAAAAATAATGAATAAAAAAGAATTAGATTTATTTCTTACAATGTAATAAAAACAAATTTCTTAGGGCTGTACAAGACTTTTTTTTATTCTGAATTGGCCCCAAAACAGCTCAGTGACAAAGTAATGAGTGCCATCACAATTTAGAGCCAAAACGGTGGGGCCAAATGATCAGCGCCAAAAGGGCAGCGCCAAATAGTCTCATTCCGTTTGGGATTGTCTTCCTCAGAAAGCAGAAGAGAATTGCTTGATGACTATAGTTAAAGCTGCGTTTGACAGATACTTGATTTATGACTGAGTCAAGATTATGGGGAGAAAAGGCAAGTGTAGCTGAGGGCATGATTAGATATCCTTTTGCTGGATGTTGGAGTAGGCTTGAGGGAACAACTTGATTATGCTTCTTTATATTTTTATAAATTTATTTTGATAGCAAAATGCATCTCTTCATTAAATTTTAGCTGCATGTATACATTTTACCAGTTGCCTTCCTGAAGACTTTACCATCATCTTCATTGATAACATAAAACTTGAAAATGTAGTAATCCACAACTTTCAAATTATGCCCTGCAGACTGAAGTTCAGTGACAAACTCAGCAATTTTAATCTATCCTGGATAAAGGAAATGCATATTGATGGTAGGTATAGACATTAAATGGCTGTATCTCACAGCATGCAATATAAAAGAAGCTCATGACATTATGTAAACCAGTACAGTGTACAGTAATAAGAGTGAAATATTGTCATATCTTGAATGTTTTGCCGAAGTGTTACTCATAGGTCTCAGAATGTGATAATAAGCCTGGACAGGGTACTGTACACAACTGATGCTTTACTGCAAACAATTGTGATGTGATACTACAGCAAGGGCAGTCAAGCACCGGAGGCAGTGCAGAAAGGATTGAATGACGTTACAAAGTGATTTTCTGGAAAAATAAGCAGCTAGCAGAATTGGAAATTCTGAGGGGTTTTGCTATTGTGGCCAGCCAGATGAGCAATGTTTTGGGGGAATTTTTTGAGCCCCATTGTTGAGATGAAACAATTAGTTCTTAGGACTAAGATGTTGGAACAGATGGAAGCCACTTAGCCCATCGAGTCTGCTCCACCATTTAATCAGACAATGACTAATCTGATAGTTCTTAGTTCTATTTTCCTGCCTTTTCCCCATCACTCTTAATTGTCTTACTGAGTAAAAGCCAGTCTATCTCAGCCTTAATGACCAAATCTCTTCAGGTTTCTGAGGTGATGGGTTCTACAGATTCACGACCATCTGAGAAGGGAAATTCCTCCTTTGTCTGTAAACAGTGACTCCATATTCTGATATTATGTCCTCTGGTCCTAGACTCTCCCACAAGGCTAAACATGATTCCCACATCAACCTTGTCAAGTTTTCTAAGAATCTTGGATGTTTCATTCTTCTAAACTGTAATGACTACAAACCCATACACTCAAACTCTCCTCATAGGCCAGTCCCTCCCAACCTTGGAGCAACCTAGTGAATCTTCTCTGGACTCTAGAAATACAGAATGCAATTTTAGGCTAAGGAGTAGCAGATGTAAAACAGAAATAAGGAGAAATTACTTATCTCAAAGGGTTGCAAATGTGTGGAATTCACTACTCTAGAGTGTGGATGATGCTGGGACATTAAGTAAACATGAAGTGAGAGATTAGTTTTAATTAGTAATGGTTTGAGGGTCATGGAGAAGGGCAGGAAATGGAGTTGTGGCTGAGATGTGATGAGTCATGATCATATGAAATGGCAGAGAAGGCTCAAGGGGCTGAATTGCCTATTCCTACTTTGGTTTTTACATTCTTATAGATTGTTTTCAATGTTAACATTTGTTCCTGTAGATATGGAGCTTAAGACTGTGCACAGTATTTTAGCTTGGTCTTACTCATCTTATATAGTTTTATAAAAATCTCTCTACTTTTGTGCTTTATTTTCAATGAAATAAAGATCAAAACATAATTTGCCGTCTCTATTGCTTGCCGAACTTGGATGCTAACTCTTTGTGATTTATGTCTGAGGCCTTCCAATTCCTTCTCTGATGCATGTTTTTATAATCTTTTCCTACTTAAATGATTTTTAGCTCCTTTATTCTTCCTGACAATGTGCATAATTTCATTTTTTCACACATTCTATTCAATTTCCCAAGTTTTTAGCCATTAACACAACTTGCATATTTTACTGTTCAGACGTTTTATTAGATTAAATTAGACAAGATGTTATTAAATTAGACTAGATATTATTTTCACATATACTCAAGGACAAGAATATAGGAATACAGTCAAAAATGGACAGAGTTGCCACTCTCTGGAGCCATCTTGGAATACAATATTCCAGTGTCAGCCTTGGCACTTGCCTTTCTACCTATGTTTGTGTCATCTTCAAACTTGGCGATAGTGTGTCCACTTTCCTCCTCCAAGTCATTAATATTGTAAATAAATTTGGTCCAGTACTGATCCCTATGACAGTCTTTTAGTTATAGATTGACATCTTGTAAATTTCCCTCTTGTTCCAACTCTCTGTTTGCTATTAGTTAGTTAATTCTCTATCCAATATATTACCTCCAATGCCATGGACTCCTATTAAGTAGCTTAATGTGTGTAAACTTATCATATGCCTTCCAAAGATCCAAATATAATACATCCACTGGTTCCCCTATATCTATTTTGTTACCCCTTCAAACAATTTTAATACATTTTTCAGGCAAGATTTCCCATTTGTGATGCTGTTCGATCATTTTATGTATTTCTGGATGCTCAGCTCTTCCTCTATTGATGATATGAAAGTGAGGAATTGTGCAAGAACGCAGTTAAGGAAAATGGGATCTGTGGATTATGATTAACCAATCATTAATTTAAAACTGCAGAAAATTGGCATGTTTTACATGTCTTAGAAAATCCAGCAGATAATATCCTTGTGAGTCTCTGGGACTCCGAAGTACCATATGACATAGGGGCAAAAGTAGGCTTTTCAGTCCATCAGTTCCACTCCACCATTCAATGAGATGATGGCTGTCTTGATAATCATCAATTTGCCTGCTTTAGCCAAATGACAACTAATTAGAAATGTATCACTGTATAGACATAAGATAGTCATCAGCAAATCTTTCGTTATCCAAAGAGTTGTTGGTGTGTTGCTCTCACTACCTCAAGGCACTGAATAGAAAATTCACACTTAAGAATAGACTACATGACCAAATTGGGGGGAAAGGAACATATTTAAATATTAACAATGTTAGAACAAGAAGTATACAAGGAGATGTTTGAATAACATAGCCATTTGGGGTGACTCAGTGGTTAGCACTGCTACCTCACAGTACCTCAATTTCAGCTTTGGGTGACTGTCTGTGTGGAGTTTGCACGTACTTCCTGATGGTTTCTGCCGGGTTCTCTGATTTGCACCCACAGTCCAAAAATGTGCAGATTAGGTGAATTGGCAATGCTAAATTGCCCTGTAGTGTCGAGGGATGTGCAGACTAGGTGGATTAACTATGGTAAATGTGGTGTGATTGGCTGGAACGCTCTTCAGAGTGTTGGTGCAAACACGATGGGCTTAGCTGCATTGTAGCGATTCTATGTGCATAGACTGATTTAACTAAATGCCTTAATTTTGTGTAATGAATTTTAATGTACTTGCATCAGACATAAGAAATAGAAGCAAGAACAGGTTGTTTGGCTCCCTGAGTTAATCCTCTGTAGTGACTGGAATTGGAATGAAATCAGCCAGGGAGACCTAATAGAATATGAGATCCCACTGGGGCTGTTAACCTGGTCCAATCAGGGAACTTCGGCTGACAGATATAAACAGGAGTGTTAGGGGTTTTGATCATGCCAGGAGCTGGGTCTGTGCAAGCTTGGTCAGTGTCATATACTGTGCACATGTAAATAAAAGGTGACTTGGGGATGGGATATCAGCCCTTCTGGTTTATTTCACTCTTTCCAACAAGGCTGAAACTAATCTGATTTATGGCTTGTGCCCCATAACACTTGACTCCTTTGTCAATTAAAAAATCTGTCAAAATCACCAGTGAGTATCCTGAACTCTCTGAGGAAGAGAATTCCACAGGCTAAAATATTATAAAAAGTGTCTGCTCATTTCAATTTTAAGTGAGAGACCCTGTCTTAAAAACTGTGCTGCTAGATTTCTCCACCATCTTCTCAACATCTACTCTCAAAATTTTGTATTTTTTGATAAAGTAATCCCTCATTTTGCCAAAGTCTAATGATTACAGACCTCTCCCACTTAAATCTTCCACAACCAAATTTTGAGAATTATTAGCCCAGTGAAATTTTCTGAACTGCTTACGTAGATGTATGTCTCTCCTTTTATAATATTTTACGTGTCATCTGGCATGGAGTGTTATAAGAAGATTTCGCTAATTTTATACTCCATTCTCCCCTTGCGATAAAGGTCAACATCACTTCCATTATGTTGCATTACTTTATTTCATCAGCACAGGGAATTTCATTATATTTGCCTTTTTAATTATGTGCTGTGCTTGCACACTAATATTTTGTGATTCATGTATGAAATTACTCCCCTGTGTTCTGCAGCATTTTGTTGTGTCTGTCCATTAAAGTTAAAATCTATTTTACTATTCTTCTCATCAAAATGGAGAAAATTCCATTTTCCCACATGGTAATGTCACAACCACATCACAGTCATCCAAACTGAAAATTGATAATTAAAATTGCACATGCAAAGATTAAACATTGGTACAGATAAAAGACACTTATAAAAAATGAAAGATCATTCTGTTATCAGTGCAAGCCTGTTACTTGCTTGAAGATCTTCTTTCTGAAATGAGGATTTGCAAATTGTGATGGATTCTGTGATCAAAACTAATCCAGGCTTTGATAGAGACAGGTGGCGAGAAAGAGCAGATTTCTTGTTTCTCACTTGTTCCCTGCAACAACACTTGCAGAGTACCTGGACTGTTTCAGCAGAACAGTGCTTGAGCTTTGAAAAACTTTCTCCTTGTGCTCTCTTAGGCTGCAAGATTCTCTGAGGTTCTGTTTTACACATCAAATCATAAAGTAGCTGCTAACTTCAAACTGTTATATCATGCTTCCACATTATGTTGCAGACCAACCTTTTTTTTAAGTGGATGTTATTAATTATTCAGCAATTTGTTTGAGTGGTGCATATTATTTAAGGTTTGATGAGCAGGGAAGAACTATTTGTACCCCAGGAGAAGGATGTCAATGAGCTTAAATTTATGCTTTATAAAAATGAGTATTGAATTCCAAAGGTCTTCACATGTTTGGGTATATCTCTTTCTAATCCACCTGTGTTTTCCATGTGCTTGACAAAGTTGTCATTGTAAAAACATCAGCTCCTGTTAAGCAGTTTCTCAAAGCTCCCTGTGTTCTTCTAAGGTGTGATTAGCTTTTTACAGAACCTTATTCATAGTATGCCCTGTTGAATTCTAAAATGTCTCAATGTGAGAAGACATACTAGTGGGAGTTCAAGATGCAGGACAAAACAAAACAATGGCATGTCAGATTCTGATCCCTTAGGTATCTGGTTGAAAGTTTCATTCATCAAATGGAAATATGAGCTGGATATAGAATATAACCAAACACAATTTATTCAATTGCATTCCCAACTAGAGTACTTGTATTATGAGCAGGATTGGTACTTGCTAGGTACTATTTGCTCATCGAGTAGAAGTTTGACTAATTTTAAATAACACTTAGAGAACACATTACTGACAATAGAGAAGAACCATACCTAAAGGTTTTCTATTCACATCCCTCTTACATTTTACAAAATATCAAGTGAATCATAAGTAGAACCAGATTTCAAAGTTTGATTTTGCTTTCAGCAATGAAACTGCCATTGGTAATTTAACTCCGAGGCCTATCCTGTAATGATTGCTGCCAGTATGATGCATTACTTTATTTCCTTAGTACAGAAAATTTCATTACAATGCACTGAACTGTTCTGATTTACTTTAGTATTAAAGCTTTGAGGTATGTGAAATAAAAATGTTAAGATCGATATATATTACGGATGAAAGGTAGCCAAAATATTTTTTAAATGAGTGAGAAACAACCTAGAAATTAGTTCCCTTTGATTTGCAAATGTTTTCTGTAATTAAAAAACAAGGCCAGGTGTTCTGTTCATTTCTGTCTGCACTTACATTAGATTGTAAGTTACAGGACATGACAGAGAGAATCCTATTTTGACGTTCATTCCTGAAATAATTAGCTATCTCACTTAGTTGCTTGTTGTGGAATTAAACAAAGCACCAGCATAAATCATTGCATAGTATCTACAGTGCAGCAACAAGCCATTTGGCCCAAGGGATCTTTGCCAGAGTTTATACTCCACACTAGCCTCATCCCACAGTCTTCCTCTAACTCAATCAATACGTCCATCTATTCTCTTCACCGTTAAATGTTGGCCTGGCTTCAAACACTTACATAATCTTGAAGACTTTTGTCAGGTCACCCATTGTTTCTTTCCTAGAGGAAAGAACTCCAGCCTGCTCAATCGTTTCTGGTAAGTATCACTTCCATTGCTGATTAGGGAAACCAGACATCTTGGAATTGCTAGGACATCCTGGTTTTGCACTAAATGTCATGGTACCCAAAAGTTTTCTCCAAACTTCATGATGTATTTTTGTTTCAAGAATATCAGTATCAATAGCTAGGTTGACGTTTATCAACCAACGCTAGTTGCTTATGAGAATCTTTTGATGAGCTGCCTTCTTGAATCATTGTAGTCCTGCAGGGACAACCACAATGTTGGAGTTCTAGGATATTGACCCTGTGATAGTGAAGAAATGATGGTACAGTTCCAAGTAAAGACGGTTTGTGGTTTGAAGGGGATCCCTCAGAGGTACTGTTCCTATGCTGCCTTTGTCCTTCTTGGTAATAAAGGTCTTTGGTTTGAAAGCTGCTAATAAAGCTTTGGCTGATTTGATACAATGCATCTTGCAAATGGTACACTCTATTGCCACTGTGCGCTGTGGTATACCAATCAAGTAGGTTTTTGAGTATTACTGGAGATGCATTCATCCAGGCAAGGGAGAGTTTTATATTGCATTCCCAACTTTAGCCTTGTAGATGGTAGAGTAGTGTCCTATTCCATTTCAGAGTGCCTATAACAACCACATTACTGTGGGTCTGTGGTCACACATAGGCCAGATCAGGTAAGGATGGCAGATTTACTTCTCTAAAGAGTATTTGACAACCAAATATTCTTTATAGTATTCATTTCATTTAAGATTTAAACTCTGAATTCAAAGTTCAACTGCTATGGAGGGTTTGAACCCGTGTCCCGGGAACATTAATTCTGAATTGCTTTTCCAGTAACATTGGCACTATGTCATCACCTCATTCTAGGAGGAACAGCCAGCCATGCCATAAGAAAATCAATGACCCCTCCATCCGACATGTGTAAGTGACAACTCTTCTCTCTGCCACCTCACGTTCACTCCAACTCTGCTGCAGCACTAATCTCGTGCTCTCTACTGTCTGCAACATCTTCTCTCACCAACTTTTATTTCCTCACTGCCCCATTAATGTCCCAACAACAGTAACCTTGCAAGGCCACTGTGCTGTCTACTCATTCCCTTTTGGCATACCTCACCACCTTTCCTCACTTGCAACAGCACAAATAGGCATACGACCTGCTTTGACCTCCTTTCTCTTGCTCCCTTTCTCTCATTCCAGGAAAAATCAGCCTACAATAGAGCAGGAAACATCCAGACAGATTTGGAGGTTGGAGCAGAGGGAGAGGAAGGTGCAGGGTAGAGATTGCTGCTGATAGCTAACATTCAACTCCTCAGGCCCTAGGTGGGGAGAATCCTGGCCCTTGGGGGAAAGTAGCTGAAAATGTGTTGCTGGAAAAGCGCAGCAAGTCAGGCAGCATCCAGGGAACAGGAGAATCGACGTTTCGGGCATAAGCCCTTCTTCAGGAATGAGGAAAGTTTGTCCAGCAGGCTAAGATAAAAGGTAGGGATGAGGGACTTGGGGGAGGGGCGTCGGAAATGTGATAGGTGGAAAGAGGTCAAGGTGAGGGTGATAGGTCAGACTGGGGTGGGGGCGGAGAGGTCAGGAAGAAGATTGCAGGCTAGGAAGGCGGTGCTGAATTCGATGGATTTGACTGAAGTACTAAGAGAGTGGGAATAGACAGTCATCCATGTGATACCAACCAATTAATTAGCACATCTCACATTAACTCCACTGTTAGTCTTATTCATTGAACAAAATTTCTATCCATTTCATGACACCTTCACTCTTTTGTCTTGCAAGTACCACCAGCATCTGCATCATCTCAGTGGTGAAATGATTGGCTTCTACAGAAGCCACCTTTTTGACCTCTGGGAATGAGAATGCTGAGGCCTTTGTGGAAGTATTGACAAAACTGCCTCCTGCATTCTCACTGACAGCTTGGTGGAAATTTTAGTCATTGGCCATAATTTTCATTGAAACAGCTCCACAGCTGTCCTTGGAAGAAACACCCCAGGCTGCTGGCATTCAAAGGACTGTCAGGGATAGGACATCTGCTCAGCCGCAGACAGGAGAGAACCCTGTCGTGTTGGCAATTAGGGACTTCATCCAGAGGGCAGAACAGGTGAGCCAAGCAGTTATGTGGTAGGCAATGGCCCTTATTGCCCAGAAGCTGCAACAGTGTAGTGAATCCTACAACAGTCTGGATGTTATGGAGAGCCAGGTGAACACCTGCACAGCCTGTTGGAAAGACACATTCTTGTAAGTTATTGCCCCAATCATTGTTCCTTGTGACTCAAGGCTTGACAACATGGGGATGGGCATCCTGGCACATTCTTCAGATGCACCTTCCTGACAAGGAGACTTGATGGAGCCTGCCAGAGGAGGAAAACATATGTAGGTCCATCAGACTTCTCCTCTTCGGTCACTCCAAAGATGGCCAGACCCTTCACATCTTCCCTGACTGCCCCTTCCAACCTCAAATTTTTCACTTTCCACTAGAAGAATATCCTCAGAATGTCTGGTCCGTCCAGACACAATTGCCTCTGGGGTCACCAAACCAATCCTCCAGGGCCAATGGGCTCCACTACTGAGGAGCGGCTCCCTCTACCCCACTACAGAACCAAAGACCACACTGAGATGAAGTGGGAGTGAGAGAATGAAGAAATACATTAAATGTACTTTGGTGGCCCAGGTGACAATGCAATGTACATTGTTTGGTACATTTCTATAAATTGTACTGTTTAGAGCTTGCATCAGGTTGTTTGTCTCTCTATGTAGTCCCAAACATAACGGTAGCAACATGATGACAAACTTTTATGTCCATACAGGATGTGCCATGTATCAATGTTTGTGTTGAGAGCCTATTGCAGCAACTGGAAGGAAGAGGAACAAAGCATAT
Organism: Chiloscyllium plagiosum; assembly: GCF_004010195.1. Classification (NCBI taxonomy): domain Eukaryota; kingdom Metazoa; phylum Chordata; class Chondrichthyes; order Orectolobiformes; family Hemiscylliidae; genus Chiloscyllium; species Chiloscyllium plagiosum. The sequence continues at coordinate 57,327,350 of NC_057712.1, forward strand.
ACAGAACAATAGGCCCTGCTGACATCTCCGCCTAAAATATTGCAGATGTTTCCATGGCCTCTGTATCCAAAAGTGTTGGTGAATGAAGTGATCAGCAATATCTGGGGTTGGGAGATGTACAGTAAATAGGTGACAATATATTAAGATGGCCAGGGTTTAAGGGACCTGCAAGTCTGTGTCCTCTACTGTGCATGTTCATAATATAACTTATCTTTAAAAGCTCCCACATCACTGGATCTTTCAGCCCCCTGCCTCACAGGTTGAATTATTTCCCATTTTGGGTGTGGTTGCAGCCATTTTGTTTCCCTGCACACTTATGATTTCCAGCTCATTGGAAGGCAACTGTGAGCACAGTTTGGCCTGTGGTAGTCAGGCCCCACTCATCCAGATTTCCTTCCTGATAGCCTTTCCTATGAAACCTATTAACTTTGCATCTCTCCAGGTTCAAGCTCAACCTGCCTACTTGAACCTACATCTGCCCACTTTTACCCTCAGCCCCTGGCACATATAGTGACCATACTAGGTGTTGTCATATACTGATCACACCAACTCTTGTGCCTTTTGATGACAGGGTTATTCTAACTGTAGATGATTACCCCCTCTTGCATGACCCCTTTTTCTTTCATTGTTTAACGCATCTCTGCATGATAGACTAGTTAGTAAAGTTAGATCATATGGGATTCAGGGATAGCTTGCCAAATGGATACAACATAGGTTTGATGGTAGGAGACAAAGGGTGGTGGTGGAGGGTTGTTTTTCATAGTGGAGGCCTGTGACCAATGGTGTTCAGCAGGGTTTAGTGCCAGGTCCACTATTGTTTGTCACCTATATAAATTATTTGGTTGACAGTCCAGGCATGGTTAATAAGTTTGTGGATGACACCAAAATTGGCGGCATGGTAGATAGTGAAGAAGATTTTCTAAGATTACAAAGGGGCCTTGATGAATTGGGCCAATGGACCAAGTACTGGCAGATGCAGTTTAATTTGGATAACTGTATAGTATTGCATTTTAGAATAGAATAGAATCCCTACAGTGTGGAAACAGGCCATTTGGCCCAACATGTCCACGCTGACCCTCCGAAGAGTATCCCACCCAGACGCATTTCCTCTACCTTTATCCCTGACTAATGAACTTAACCTACACATCCCTGAACACTATGCATGATTTAGCATGGCCAATTCACCTAACCTGCACATCTTTTGGATTGTGGGAGGAAACCCACACAGACATGGGAAGAATGTGCAAACACCCCGCAGACAGTCACCCACAGGTCCCTGGCACTGAGAGACAGCAATATGTATCACTGAGCCACTATGTCACCCTAATATGTTACTGCACTCAAAATCCAGCAGTCTGGAATAATGCTGGACACATGAATTCAAATCCCACCACAGGAGCTGGAGAATTTGTATCCAGTTATTTAAATAACTCTGGAATAATAAGTTTATCGGAGTAAATGAAGACCATGAAACAACTGGACAGCTCTGAAAACCCACCTATTAACTAATGGTTTTAGGAAGGAAATCCACCATCCTTACCTAAACTGGTCTCAAGATTACTCTTAATTGCCCTCTGAAATGAACTAGCAAGACATTCAGTTGTATAAAGCCATTAATCGGTGCTTATATTGGTACACTACCTCCATAATCTCAAGATCAAATAGGGGCAGGCAATCAACAAAAGGATTTTTTTAAAAAGGAAAGGATGAGGATTTAGATAAAGGATGGTTTGAGATGGGGTGAACTGGGAAATGTATGGAGTTGGATGTCAGGACTACATGTTGAAGAATGTATAGTTTCAGAAAATTCACTTCTGAGCTTTGCTTGGTTCCTTAAGGTAGTCTCCCAAGCCCAAAAATCTTCAGTTATTTCATCAATGACCTTCCCTCCAACATAAAGTCAGAAATGAGGATGTTCACTGATGATTACATAATGTTAGAACATTTGCAGCTCCTCAGATACTGAATTCCATTCTGAAGAAGAATTATATTGAACTTGAATCATTAAATCTGTTTCTTCCACTCATCAGATGCATTTTGGTAAGATGAACAAGGATAACACTTACACAGTTAAAGGTAGGGGCCTGGGAAGTTTGCCAAACAGAGAGACCTAGGGTTTCAGGTGCATAGTTCTCTGAAAGTTGCATCATAGGTAGACAGAGTGATTAAGAAGGCATATAGCACATTTACCTTCATTGGTCAGAGCACTGAGTACAGGAGTTGGGATGTCATGTTGCAGTTGCACAGGACATTAAAGAGGCCACTTTTGTGATACTGTGTATAGTTCTGGTTGTCCTGATGCAGGAAGGATATTCTAAAATTGCAAAGGGTGCAGACAAGATTTATAAGGATCTTACTGGGACTGGAAGGTTTGAGTTATAAGGAAAGGTTGGATAAGCTAGGACTTTTTTTTACTGGAGCTTATTCAGTTGAGTGTTGAGCTTATAAAGGATTATAAAATTATGAGGGGCATAGATAAGATGAATAGCAAAAATCTTTTCCCTAGGATTAGGGAGTTGAAAACTCAAGGGCATACTTTTAAAGTGAGAGAAGAAAGATTTAAAATGTACCTGAGGGGCATCGTTTTCACACAGAGGGTGATTTGTGTATGGAATGAACTGTCAGAGGAAGTGGTATATGCAGGTACATGTACAAAATGTAAGAGACATTTTGTAGGCATATGAATAGGAAAGGTTTAGACGTGCAGGAAACTGGTATTTGTTTAGTTTGGGAAACTTAATCAGCATGGATGAGTTGGACCGAAGAATCTGTTTCTGTGCTATATGACTTTATGACTGTAAGGTTCTATGCCCTTGCAGATGTTGTTGCATCCTTTCACAATTGTCATTCAATCATTGCACTTCCAAGCCTGCACCACAAAGAATAAGCTGCTAAGTTTTCCTCCCCTGACCATGGTGCTTTGTTCCACACACATCCACTCCCTTTTCTCATAGTTTCTGTGGATAGTCCCTGACTGTGCCTACCACTTGCAGTGAATTAACGAGACACATCTGGATGAGAAATGCCAAGACCCTTGACTAGTGTCTGCACATCGCCCTAGACTAACCAATATGTAGTTACAGGATTGACAGCGACCCATTCCCTGGATTGCAGAGGTATAGTCTGCCTGACCGAGAACATTCTGACCAGATGCCTGACTAGTATCAGAAAGCGTTCTTGACTTAATTTGATTGACAGGTGCCTCCATGGTATTCACTGAGTACTATTCCCCTAAGTCTTTGAGATATTGCTGCAAATAATGAGCATTTGCTTCACAAGCTGCTGGTGCATGTTGCATGTATGAGACTGACACAGCATATTGGCATAAAGAAGGATGTCCATCTCCTTGACTGAGTACTGCTTTGCAAGCTAAGTTGCCTCTGTTTGTGACAGCACTAATTGGCATAACAAGGCAAAAAATATGCTGCGAGCCTGCAGGTAGGTGCTAAGTGATGAAGCACTAAAAGAGCCAAAAAGCAGCCTTGAGATGCAGCCTGATCCAATCCATGGGCTGAGTGCCTGTTGCTGTGCACGAAATGCCCCTACTGCTGCCTTTCAATGCTAATTACTGGTGTGCCATGCAACTTTCGTTTGAGTTTCCAGAATGCTCTGCAAGTGGATCGGAGAAGTGCAATGATGGCAAATGCTGGATGCTGAAGTCCTTGTTTAGAAAATTGCTCGGTGATCTCAATGAAATGCAATTTTACACCTTTTTGGGAAATCAAGAACAAGAGAGCACTATTTCAGGCTAAGGAGCCAATCATTTAGCTCTGAGGTGAGCATAAGATTCTTCACTCAAAGGGTTGTGAATCTTCAGAAGTCTGCCCATCTTTGAATATGCTTCAGGCTAGGGTGGACAGATTTTTGGTCTTAAGGGAATTGGGAGATATGGCTGTGGGCAGGAAAGTAGATTGAGGCTAAGACCAGTCATGACAAATGACAGTGCAGGCTTTAAGAGCCATATGGTCTGCTGCTGCTATTATGATTTTATCCTACTCTGTTAGTTTGCAAACTAGCTGTGCATTCACTGCTTTGCTCATTGTTGACCTAGAGTGCTTTCCAGTAACTTTCCACTCAGGCAATAAAAAGCGTCATAGAAAAGATTTGACTCCTGGGCAAAATGGGTGTGAAGTTAGTAATGAAGGTGGTCATTCTTCCCAAATTTGGCATTGGGAGGCCAGATACATTTTTGGGATTTAAATGTCACTGGTGAGGGGCAGTTGTCAAACAATTGCTCCATTTTAGCTGACTGGGGAGAAACGAGAAATTGACTAGAAACTGCACTGAGTGAGATCAGTAGCCTGCTTAAGTGGTGTGTCATTTGGCAGCGTTCCCGACCCAAAAGGATTACTTGTCACCCTGGATGGATTTCCAGGTGGAGAACATTTTTTAAAAAAAACAGCATATTGTGGAGAAGATGCTTTTTCAAACTGGAATATTCCCTGTTTTAAAATTCTGTTCCTTGCAGTCAAATCCCACCATGGTAAATTATGAAATTGAACTTATTTGTTGGCATCAAGGGTGAAAATAAAGAGAACGGAATCTGACAGGATATTTGGCCCAGCCTCAGTGTCACTCTCATCTGACTCCATACTCCTTCTGAAATAGGACATTCCACTGTAAAATATTACAGTGAAAGTGAGGATCTAAAATCTGGATTTAGGCTTTTTGTCAGGAGCAACCATTTAATGCAAGCTTTTACTAACTACAGAATGGCTTCTAAATGCAAGTAAAATGAAGTAACATTATAAAATGGCTTCAGGCTGCAAAATAACAGCTTAAAGGCTTCTCACCCTGCTGAAGGCTGCATCCCTGCCTTGCTGAACTAACTGAATCAAAGATAAAGCAGAACAATGGACCCTTCACAGTATGGAATTAACTAAGCTAGATAGGACATTACTAACCATCCTAGCTAACCTTGAAATGCAGGTGCAAAGAGATAATGTGTGGAAAACAATTTTGTTTCCAAGGAAATATCATTGGATTAACCTGCTGTCCATTATGTCATTTTATTACATTTTATTGGATTTACTCTGCAATTAAGGCTGTACTATTTCTTAAGAAACATATAAAAATTGCCTTTGTTCCGAGTGAATTGCGCAGTTTCTCCAAGGAACACAGAAGCTTTTAATCTCCGTGTTGCTGGACAAACCTGTGCCCAGCCGATACTAATTAAAGTGTTAAATCTTGCTGAAGCAGACCGTATTCCTATGTTTATTTGACCGATCGCAGAACCAAGAGACCCCTCCCTGGGGTGGGGGTGGGGTTGAGATCTTCAAAAGAATCCCAGGTAATCACTTGGTTTTTCAATAGTTCTGACAGCATATTGGAATTCCAGTTGAGAGTGTGGTGTTGGAAAAGCACAGCAGGTCAGGCAACATCCGAGGAATAGGTAAATCAACGTATTGGGCATAAGCCCTTCATCAGAAATTATGAAGGATGAAGGGCTTATGCCCGAAAGGTTGATTCTCCTACTCCTCGGATGCTGTCCGACGTGCTGTGCTTTTCCAGCACCACAGTCTCGACTCTGATCTCCAGCATCTGCAGTCCTCAGCTTCCCCTATATTGGAATTCCATTCTTGCTTAAATCTGGTGCCTTTCATACTGTTGAATGATAGGACAGGAGGAGAAAGGACAACTTTCATGTGAAGGAGATTGCATTAAGATCATTGCTTAGCCAATCTAACTGTTCAAGTAGCTATCAGGCTATCACAGATTTGTAGCAAATGCACTAATCCTATTGTGTTTATATGTTTAAATTACTAACTGACAATATGTTAATAGAGAACTGTTTATGTGACAAGTTTCAGACTGGTGTAGAGTCATAGAGTCATAGAGCTGTACAGCATGGAAACAGACCCTTCGGTCCAACTCATCCACGCTGACCAGATATTCTAAATTAACCTTGCCCTATGTGCCAGCATTTAGCCCCAATCCCTCTAAACCCTTCCTATTCATACACCCACCAAGATTCCTTTTAAATGTTGTAAATTGGCCGACCTCCAACATTTCCTCTGGCAGCTCACGCCATGTATATACGCACCTCTGCTTGTAAAAGTTGCCCATTAGGTCCCTTTTACATCTTTTCCCTCCACCCTAAACCTTTAGGTTTGGACTCTGCTACACCAGGGAAAAGAACATGGCTATTCACCCTATTTATGCCCTTCATGATTTTGTAAACTTCTTTAGGGTTACCTCTCAGCCTCCGACATTCTGTGGAACATAGCCCCAGCCTATTCAGCCTGTCCCTTTGGTCAAACCCTCCAATCCTGGCAACATCCTTATAAATCTTTTCTGAACCCTTTCAACATCCTCCCTATAAGCAAGGAGACCAGAACTGAATGCAGTACGTCAAAAATGGTCTCACCGATGTTCTGTATAGCTGCAACATGACCTCCCAACTCCTACACTCAGTGCACTAACCAATAAAGGAAAGCATACCAAATTCCTTCTCCATTATCCTATCTACCTGCGACTCTACTTTCAAGGTACTATGAACCTGCACACCAAGGTCTTTGTTCAGCAACACTCCTCAGAATCTTACCATTAAGTATATAAGTCCTGCACTGATTTGCCTTTCCAAAATGCAGCACCTCACATTTATCTAAATTAAACTTCATCTGCCACTCCTTGGCTCATTGGCCCATCTGATCAAGATCCCATTGTACTCCGAGGTAACCTTCTTGGCTGTCCACTACACCACCAATTTCAGTGTTATCTGCAAACTTACCAACAATACCTCCACATCATTTATATAAAATCAGTGGACCCAGCACTGATCCTTGTGGCACAGCGCTGGTCACATGCCTCCAGTCTGAAAAGCAACCCTCTACCTCCACCCTGTGTCTCCTATCTTTGAGCCAGTTCTGGATAGTTCTGCCTGCATTCCATGTGATCTAATGTTGCTAACCAATTTAATAGATATATTGTACGGAGAGTATACAGTTTGGTTCTTTTCTCTTGGCAGCAAAAAATAATAACTGTTTAATCAGTAATTTAGCATTTCTATCAATCTTCCTGTCTAGAAAAATATAGTCCACTCTCACCAATGCCACCAATGAGTGGCCTATTAGAAAACACATCTAAATAAATAAGAAACCAGGTTACAGCTGAGGGGAAAAGCAGGGGGTAATAACATGCTAATTATACTGACATTAATACTGAATAGAGGGGCAGGAATATGATAGTTTGTTGACACTAATACTGAATGGAGAAGCAGTAATATGTTAATTATGTTGATACTAATGTTAAATGGATGGACAGTACCATACTAATTATATTGATGCTATTGCTGAATGGAGGAACAGTAATATATCAATTATATTGATACTAATACTACGATAATTATGTTAACATTAATTCTAAGTGGAAGGCAGTAACATGATGATTAAATTGGTGCTAATACTGAATGGAGAAGCAGTAACATACTAATTATATTGACTATATTGATTTAAGCTGTCACAAATCAAAAACAACAAATTTGGCGGTTATTTATATAACCAAGCCATAAGAGTGGAGATTACCTCGGACTGTAACTTTATTGTTACAATCTCCTTTACGTACTTATGCTTTCCCATAGAATATGCATTGAAATATAACATAATCCCACTAGAAACACATCACATAATACAGTACTTTCAGCTCATTTCACATGATGCAAGTTTAGGACCCTCCAATCTATCATCACCCTGTATAACTCCCCCTCGGTGACCACCTGTGTGGAATTTGCACATTCTTCTTGCGTCTACATGGGTTTCTTCCGGGTGCTCTGGTTTCACCATATTGTCCAAAGATGTGCAGTTAGGTGGATTGGCAATGCTAAACTGCCTTTAGGGATGTTATTCTCAGGCTAGGTGGTTTGGCCATAGGAAATGCAAGGTTACAGGAATGGGGTCTGTGTGGGGGCCTCTTCAGAGGGTCAGTGTGGACCCGATAGGCTGAATGACCTGTTTCCACAATGTAAAGATTCTGTGATTCTATGAAACCCACTCAGCAGAAAAATTAACAAAGTCAAATTAAGTTCTTCCTACAGACCAATTCCCTCTGTCAATAAAACTGACTATAATTTAATTTCAAATCATATTAGACAATTATAGCATGTTCTGATCCATGCAGTCAGAAAGTTTAAGAGTTGTGTCTAGTTCTCCAGTGTAAGCGCAATAGGATCCTGAATAGAAATGAAAAGGAACAGTAGGATCAGAAAAAAAATCATCTCAAAGCTCTGAATTACAACACCTGTAAAAAGTTTTTTGAAGAGGTCCACTTCAAGAGACACACAAAAAGCAAAATAGTAACTTTGCCCAGGAACTTTGAATCATTGGGTCAACAAAGTTCAAGGAGATTGCAACACAAAGGATGGAATTGTTAAATGTGCCTACAAATGCAAAAGCATGTTCAATAGAAAAGGTAAAAAACAGGGATTTCTAAATGCTATAACAAATTCTAAAGTAATTAATTTTATAAATAATTAATCTATAATTAATTACTTGAATTAGCTTATTTTTGTGGCTTGCAAATCACGACCAATATGGCTTCAATTTCTATCATCACTAGATGGCCACTAATCAGGCTGAGCAGATCACCCACTCATCAGAGAATCTGCTTCCCTTTCATTGCACTAATGGAAATGTTTGGAAATGTATGTTTTTAGAATGATTATCCCATTCATGAATGGCACATGGATAATTTCCAGAGACGCTGTCTCCATGAGGAACTGGAGAGATATTTGTCAAGAACCAGAGAAAATGTTCTGATCTACTGCCATAATATTTCGGAAAAGTTGGCAAACCCATGGATAAAGTGAACAAATGGCAAAAAATGCTGAGTAAAGCCATTTCTCTACAATCTCCACTTTGTTTGTTTTGTTGAAATCCTGTGAGAAATTGGGAGATTTGCATACAATACATCTGAAAAAGTCATCCTGGAGTTTCATCAGAACACAAAGAGTAGGTAAAAAATCCTTCTCTCCAACCAGGCCCCAAATTCCTCTTAGAGGTGTTCATGGAGGTGGAGCTGGGAGGGTGTTGGGGAGAGGAAGAGTTAAAGTATGGAAAATGAGGCGAGAACATCTCTGTGTCCTAGCAGATATATGGAGTGAAGAAGTTGCTGCTGGGGGTGCTCTGTTCTCTACCTCCCACCCAAAATTCCTCACAGAGAGGTTTGGAAGACATTTGGCAAACACTTCCCTTCATAGCTTGACCAGAAATTATATTCTTATCAGGAAGAAAGAGACTCTGTCAGCTCAGCTTTTGTAGACAGTGGGTGCTCATATGATCTTTTGCATGCAAAATTGATTCAATGGAATGAGACGTCAGCTAAATGATAAAAGAAAAGAGATTTAAAGGAAAAAGAATATCAGCATTATAATTTAGGAATAGATTTAAATGCATTTACTTTCAGAAAACAGGGTCATCATTCCATGAATGGCGAGATCACGACGTTTTATGATTGATAAGGTTTAATGAAGTTGGGCAGGGATGCAGATCAAGCTGTAGCATGGCCACCATGAGTATTGTCTGGGAATCCAGAGTAATTTGCTATTTTTGGAGTTAATGTGATAAAAACAGCTTGATAAATAATATAAGGCAATATTCTCTTCAGTTGTCACTGTTAAGTAAAGATGTTGATATCTTTGTGATTGGTTTCACTGACATTTCCCTACGATTTTCCAATGCATTTTGAAATAGTATATTGCAATCTATGGATTGATTTTAGTGTTTCATTTAGTCAACCTTTTAGCAGGAAGTCAAAAGGAGTGTTAGCTTTTATTACAAGAGTGATGGAGTACAAAAGTAGGGATATTTTGTTACTACTATTCAAGATATTGTACAGTTGGTCATCATGGTTGAAAAATATGGTGCTGGAAAAACACAGCAGGCCAGGCAGCATCCGAGGAGCAGGAGAATCGACGTTTCAGGCATAAGCCCTTCTTCAGGAATGAAGCTGGTGTGCCAAGCGGGCTGAGATAAAAGGTAGGGGGGAGGGGAATTTGGGGGAGAAGCGCTGTGAATACGATAGGTGAAAGGAGGTGAGGGTGAGGGTGATAGGCCAGAGAGGGAGTGGGGGGCGGAGAAGTCAGGAAGAAGAATGCAGGTCAAGAGGGCGGTGCTGAATCCGGGGGTGGGACTGAGATAAGGTGGAGGGAGGGGAAATGAGGAAGCTGCAGTAATCTCCATTCATCCCTTGTGGTTGGAGAGTTCCAAGGCGGAAGATGAGGTGCTCTTCCTCCAGGCATCATGTTGCCAGGGTCTGGCGATGGAGGAGGCCAAGGACCTGCATGTCCTTGACGGAGTGGGAGGGGGAGTTAAAGTGTTCAGCTACGG
>NC_057712.1:57337701-57354711 GCF_004010195.1 Chiloscyllium plagiosum
GACGAGGGAGTCGCGGAGGGAGTGGTCTCTCCTGAATGCTGATGGGGTGGAGAGGGAAATATATCCCTGGTGGTGGGGTCTGTGTGGAGGTGGTGGAAATGACGGAGGATAATACGATGTATCTGGAGGTTGGTGGGGTGGAGGGTGAGGACCAGTGGGGTTCTGTCCTGGTGGTGATTGGAGGGGCAGGGTTCAAGGACAGAGGTGTGGGAAGTGGAGGAGATGCGGTGGAGAGTGTCATCGACCACGTCGGAGGGGAAATTGCGATCTTTGAAGAAGGAGGCCATTTGAGTTGTTTGGTAGTGGAATTGGTCCTCCTGGGAGCAGATGCGGCAGAGGCAGAGGAATTGGGAATATGGGATGGTGTTTTTACTGGGGGCAGAGTGGGAGGAGGTGTAATCTAGGTAGCTATCCTCACTTTCTCCCAGTTGGTCATCATGTTTACAAAAGGATATTCTCGTCTTGAACGCAGTTCAGAAAAGATTCACTAGGTTGCATCTTGGTATAATAATCTGCTTTATCTTATATTTCATATTTGTATGTAAATTTTGAGGCGGAAGGAGAAGAATAATCAAGCCAAGCAAACATAGAACAGGAAAGGTGAGGAGGAAGGAAACAACATAGAAGGCAAATTGGGCAGAGAAGAGATGGTAAAGGAAGACCAGTAGAGAGTGAGTGGAGAAACAGATATGAGTTGTATTGGGCTCTGTGATGCTATCCACTGAAAGCTTGTGTTTTAGGGTAAGTAATACTGCTATCAATCCTCCTTTCTATGTTGAGTTAAAGGACCTGAATAATTGTTAATGGCAGATGATAGACTACTGGTGAGCCTTTATGAGAAGGCAAATTCTTCTCATGGTAAAACTTAACACAACTTTAGCATTCTTTAAGAATCAACATGTGTTTGATTTGAACATCAAAACTTGAGCATTGTTGCAAAAAGTCACATTTTTATTGAAGCTTGTAGTGTTGCATTAATCAGGACATTTTGCAAGAATACAAATTCAAGAGGAAAACCAACATCTATACTACAGGATAGAAGAGTGCTGAATGATTGGATATGGACTGAGGTTAGTAGAGATTTTGCCATGGACAGTGCACCCAGTAATGCTGATTGACAGTTAGCAACTAGACTTGCTCAAATTTGACGCTGATTGGTTAGTGCATTGTCCTGAGAAATGAACCTGCAAATGGCTGTCACTTACTTTGCTGAGTTCAAACAACCACAGAATGTGTATATGTTCTTTATGTCTTTGAAGAACAAGGCCTTGCCTATTAATATATATGTACCTTCCAGTATACACAAGTGTGCCATACTGCAAACCTACCTGATAATTTTAAATTGGTTGTCAGTGTAATTCATTATACATTGTCAGAGCAAAGTTGGCAAACTGGATACAAAATTGGCTTGCACACAGAAAGCAAAGAGTGATGGTGGAGGGATATTTTGTGATTGGAACCCTGTCACCAGCAGTGTATCACAAGGAATGGTGCTGGAACCCTTGCTGTTTGTTGTGTACATTCACAACCTTTGAATATAGAAGATATAATTAGGAAATTTGCAGATGGTATGAAATTTGGTGGTGTTGTTGATAGCAAGGAGGATGGTCTCAGGCTGCAGGCTGATAATGATCAGCTGGTAAATTATGCAGAACATTCGGGTTCTTTACGCAGAGAGTTGTGAGAGCATGGAATGCGTTGCCTGCAGCAGTTGTGGAAGTGAGGTCATCGGGGACATTTAAGAGACTGCTGGACATACATATGGTCACAGAAATTTGAGGGTTCATGCATTAGGTTTACTTTCCATGAGAATTAATGGTCGGCACAACATCGTGGGCTGAAGGGCCTGTTCTGTGCTGTACTGTTCTATGTTCTATGTTTTATGTTCTAACATTGGGAGTAAATGGAATCTAATCCTGATAAGTATGAAGTGATGCATTTCGGGAAGTCCAACAAGGGAAGGATATATACAGTGAATTGTAGGTCCATAGGGACTACTGACGAACAAAGGAACCTTAGTGTGCAAATCCACTGATCCCTAAAGATGTCAGCACAGAAAGACAGGTTGGGAAAGAAGGCGTATGAGATGATTGTCATCATTTGCCAAGGCATAGAATACAGTATCAAGGAAGTCTTGTTATAACTTCATAAAACATTGGTTAGACCACAAATTGAATACTGTGTGTAGTTTTGATTAGATTATTTACAGTGTGGAAACAGGCCCTTCAGCCCAACAAGTCCACACCGACCCTCCAAAGAGCAACCCACCCAGACCCATTCCCCTACATTTACCCCTTCACCTAACACTACGGACAATTTAGCATGGCCAATTCACCTAACCTGCACATTCTTGGACTGTGGGAGGAAACCCATGCAGACACGGGCAGAATGTGCAAACTCCACACAGACAGTTGCCTGAGGCAGGAATTGAACCCGGGTCTCTGGTGCTGTAAGGCAGCAGTGCTAGCCACTGTTCCACCCATGATAGTTCTAGTCCACACACTATCAGAAAGACATGATTGCACTGGAGATGGTGTAGAGGAGATTCACCAGAATGTTGCCTTGGATGAAATGTCACAGTTATGAGGAGTGACTGGATAGGCTGGCTTTGTTTATCTTGGGGTAGAGGAAGCTGAGGAGTGATCTGACTGGGGAATATAAAATTATGAGAGGCATAGACAGAATAGATTGTGACAATCTTTTCCCTATTGCAGATGTGTCTAAGACCAGAAGGTATAGTTTAAGGTGAGGAGTACGTGGTTTATAGGAGATCTGAGAAAAGATTTTTTCACCGAGAGAGGTGGTAGACATGCGGAACCTGCTGCCTAAGAGGGTGGTGGAGGCATGTACTCTTGCAACATTTAAGAAGCATCTGAATGAGCATTAAAATGCCAAGTCATGGTAGGCTATAGAACAGGTGCAGGTAAGTGGAATGAGAGTAGACAGTGTTTGTCGGTCAGCATAGACTTGGTGAGCCATTGGGCCTGTTTCTATCCTATATGACTCTATGACTATATGATATTTATGATTATCCAGCAAATGATATCCAATTGCAGAATCACATCTACTATTGGACACATTGCGAGTTTTACAAGTGCGAGCTGGTTGGATATGGTTAATACCTTGCTTGTTGTGAAGTACTGAAGGGATGTGCTGTTTGATATCAGTATTTGGAACGTATGGCTTACATGCTTGGCAACAAATTGATATACCATGTTACTCTTTTGTATGATAGGTAGAACATCATTTTGATTTGATGCTAGCATCTGATTAGTGGCAAGCACACTGTTGCTGCTGCATAGTAGGAATGTGAAAGAGCTGTTTTCATCTGGTTGTTCTAATTTTTGAGGTATTTCACCATTCCAGGGTAATTTGAGGTCAACTGGAACCAACATTTTTTATAAATTTGTGTGAAAAAGAGTGAGGAAAGATTTGCTCAAAATAGTTGTCATCCTGCTGGCTGGTTTTAATAAACTCTATTTCAGCATTGTGTTTTCATGGTGAACAAATGGCTTGGAACCTACTTATGATGTTATTGATAAGGTCAATCTTACAATGCATGAAACTGTAGGAAACCCAACAAGTATATTGACCAATGAAGGTCGGCTAATTTCTCAACCAGGGCATCAAGGAAATTGAATTCATTTGATTGTTCCATTTCAAACATGTATTTGAATACTGTCGGTTCTGCTATAACGCGGGTTGTTTCAACACGAATTGGCTGTAACACAATTGAAAATTTAGACCATCATTTGTAAAACGCAAGCTTTCCTTCCCGTATGAAATATAATGTGATTCTGGCCCCATTGCTTTAAAATCTGCTGCTTTTACGAAATGTTCTTATAATGCAGGTTCACACGGGACTGAACTATCATGTTATATCAGAACAGACTGTACAGGATGCAGCCCATTAAAAATGGAAGGAAATTCTTAGATGCAGCTGAGAATTCCAATATAACAAACGTATCATCAACATATCAGAAATATTCAAAGAGTAGGAGATTGTTGGATTCCATATTGGTCACCCAAAGGTATTTGTGAGTGCTGGTGAATTTCCCATTGCAACATTATTTATTTGGGCATAAAAGTGTTTAATACAATTGAACACAACTGAAGTCAACATTGTGAGTTGCTGAGTTCATAATTCAATGATTCATGGAATGGGGGTGGGTCTAGAACACCACGGTAGATTGCTACAATGAAGTATCTATGTTTCTTAAATGGTACATTTGGTGAATAGACTAGCAATACCGAATGAATATATGGATACTAGTTTGTAATCGATATGCACGTCTTGTATGGTTGGAGAACTTGCTCAAAACTGTCTGTAGCATTCTGGCCAACCATTTGGCCAGTTTATGTGGTACTGAACTGGTCATAGATAAGCTCGGATGTAAATGATATGATTTTTGTGTGTCTTGAGCATCCTGTACATATACAGTTGCATATGCTGCCAGGTGCATAATCAGTACGTCTCAAGGAGCTGGGAGATAAAGTACTGACTGTACTCAACCAGCCTATACTTGCAAAACTGCCAACACAGTGCTGAACATAGAGGTGATTCTGCAGTTGAACAACATTTGCCTCGTGAGTCAAGAACCATTTCTTTACATGAGAAGAACAAAGGAAGGAGAGCCCAATCCCTACCTGGATCAGAAATTCTGTTGACTAAGGGTACTGCATCACCACCATGACTCCATATTCTACCAATACTGCAATATTATTTGGCATGGTGGTGGGGAAATGATGTAGTCTGTTGTACAGTGAGGTCATGATCTTCACTTTTGAAGAAGGGCAGTTTTACTTTGGCTGGAGAATATAACATGGGGTCAGAGTGTGTGCATTTCTACATTTTAAACAGCCACGGGTTCAAGTATATATTCAGCTCTGGGGAATGACTGAAACTAACAGAGGGACTGTATTTAATGAGTATTTCACAGACCAGTGAGTAATTGTTATGAAAATGTGGGTGTACTATACCTTTAAGAGAGTAAATGCTAGCAGTGAAAGCACCAAGTGTTCTCAATAAGACACAATGTAATATGTGTTCCAGTTACTGAGGTAGCTAGTTGTCTGGAAATGACAAAACAGATTCAAATTCAGCCAATCAGTTTAAATTATACCTTGAAAAAAATATCAAATTCCAATCAAATTTGAATTGAGTATATTGACAATCTTAAAAGCCAATAACACAATTCAATGTTATTGGGATATAAGACCAGGGGAAATTGAACAGTTGGGAGGAGAACTGCCACCAGACCAACAGCTGTAGACTGCCAGTCAGAACTCACTGAGAGGTATCTGTCTAGAGAAGGAACTTGCACAGAGAAAAACCACAACACTGACCTGGAGAGACAATGACAAAGATAAAGAGAAGATTTGACCGCTGGCTGGTTTTAACATTTGAATTTTCTGTAAATCTTAATTGGGAGTTTTATCAAACTAGTATTATAGAAGAGAAGGTAAAAGACAGGTTAGAGGAAGGAATTGTAAATAGCTGTTAATTAATTGTTCTCTGTTATACTTTAAGAAATAAAGTTGTTTATTTTTACTTTAAATAGTTCAGAGAGGCATACAGCACGGAAACAGACCCTTCAGTCCAACCCGTCCATGCTGACCAGATATCCCAACCCAATCTAGTCCCACCTGCCAACACCCGGCCCATATCCCTCCAAACTCTTTCTATTTATACATCCATCCGTATGCCTTTTAAATGTTGCAATTATACTAGCCTCCACCACTTCGTCTGGCAGCTCATTCTATACATGTACCACCCTCTGCGTGAAAACATTGCTCCTTAGGACTCTTTCCCCTCTCACTGCTAAACCTATGCCCTCTAGTTCTGGACTCTCCAACTCCAGGGAAAAGACTTTGTCTATTTATCCTATCATGCCCCTCATGATTTTGTAAACTCCATAAGGTCACCCCTCAGCCTCCGAAGCTCCAGGGAAAACAGTCCCAGCCTATTCAGCTTCTCCCTATAGCTCAAATCCACCAACTCTGGCAACATCCTTGTAAATGTTTTCTGAACACTTTCAGGTTTCACAACATCTTTCCAATAGGAAGGAGATTAGAATTGCACACAATATTCCAACAGTGGCCTAACCAATGTCCTGTACAGCCGCAACATGACCTCTCAACTCCTGTACTCAGTACTCTGACCAATAAAGGAAAGCATACTAAACACCTTCTTCACTATCCTATCTACCTGTAGCTCTACTTTCAAGGAGTTATGAACCTGCACTCCAAGGTCTCTTTGTTTAGCTACTCTCCAGAAGACCTTACCATTAAGATTTGCTTTCCCAAAATGCAGCACCTCACAATTATCTAAATTAAACTCCATCTGTCATTTCTCAGTCCATTTACTCATCTGATCAAAATCCTGTTGTAATCTGAGGTAACCTTCTTCGCTATCCACTAGACCTCCAATTTTGGTGTCATCTGCAAATTACTAATTATACCTCTTATGCTCACATTCAAATCATTTATATAAATGATGAAAGCAGTGTACCTAGCACCAATCCTTGTGGCACTCCAGTGGTCACAGGCCTCCTGTCTGAAAAAACAACACTCCACCACCACCCTCTGTCTTCTACCTTTGGGCTAGTTCAGTATCCTAATGGTTAGTTCTCCCTATATTCTGTCAGATCTAACCTTTTGCTAACCAGTTTCCCATGGGAAAACCTTGTCGAACGCCTTACTGAAGTCCATATAGATCACATCTACTGCTCTGCCCTCATCAATCCTCTTTGCTAGTTCTTTAAAAAACTCAATCATGTTTGTGGGACATGATTTCCCACGCATAAAGTCATGTTGACTATCCCTAATCAGTACATGCCTTTCCAAATACATGTACATCCTGTTTCTCAGGATTCCCTCCAACAACTTGTCGACCACTGATGGAAGGCTCACTGGCCTATAGTTCCTGGCTTTTCCTTATCACCTTTATTAAACAGTTACACCACGTTAGCCAACCTCCAGTCTTCCGGCTCCTCACCTATGACTATTGATGATACAAATATCTCAGTAAAAGGCCCAGTAATCACTTCCCTAACTTACCATAGAGTTCTAGGTTACAATTGATCAGGTCCTGGGGATTTATCCACTTTACAAGACATCCAGCACTTCCTCCTCTGTAATGTGGACATTTTTCAAGATGTCACAATCTATTTCCCTATATTCTATATTTTCTATGTCCTTTTCCACAGCAAATACTGATGCAAAATACTCGTTTAGTATCTCCCCCATTTTCTGCAGCTCCACACAACGGCAACCTTGCTGATCTTTCAGGGGTCCTATTCTCTCCATGGTTAATGTTCTTAATGTATTTGTAAAAACCCTTTGGATTGTCCTTAACTCTATTTGCCAAAGCTATTTCATGTCCCCTTTTTGCCCTCCTGATTTCCCTCTGAAATATGCTCCTCCTGCCATTATACTCTTCTCAGGGTTCACTTGATCTATCCTGTCCATACCTGACATGACCAAACCCTCAATTTCTTTAATCATCCAGCATTCCCTATACCTACCAGCCTTTCCTTTCACCCCATACTTTCTCTGGATTCCTGTTATCGCATTTCTGAAGGCTTTCCATTTCCCAACCATCCCTTTACCTGTGAACATCTGCACCCAATCAGCTTTTGAAAATTCTTGCCTAATACCGTCAAAATTGGCCTTTCTCCATTTTAGAACTTCAACTTTTAGATTTGGTCTATCCTTTTCCATCACTATTTTAAACCAAATAGAATTATGATCACTGGCCCCAAAGTGCTCCCCCACTGACACCTCAGTCACCTGCCCTGCTTAATTTCCCAAGAATAGGACAAGTTTTGCACCTTCTCTAGTAGGTGCATCCACACACTGAATCAGAAATTTTTCTTGTACATACTTAACAAATTGCTCTCCATCTAAATCCTTAACATTGTGGCAGTCCCAGTCTATGTTTGGAAAATTAAAATCCCCGACCATAACCTTCTTGCAGATAACTGAGATATCCTTACAAATTTGTTTCTCAATTTTCCTCTGACTATTAGGGGGTCTATAATACAATCCCAATAAGGTGATCATCCCTTTCTTATTTTTCAATTCCACCCAAATAACTTCCCTGGATGTGTTTCCTCCCTCAGTACAGCTGTAATGCTATCCCTTATCAATCTCCCCCTCTTCTCCTGCCTCCCATTCTGTCTTTCCTATAGCATTTGTATCCTGGAACATTAAGCTGCCAGTCCTGTCCATCCCGGAGCCATGTTTCTGCAATTGCTGATATCCCAGTCCCATGTTCCCAACTATGCCCTGAGTTCAACTGCCTTCCCTGTTAGGCCTCTTGCATTAAAATAAATGCATTTTAAATTATCAGTCCTACCTTTTCTCTGCTTTGTCTCTGCCTGCCCTGACTGTTTGACTTGCTTCTTTTCTCAACTGTACCAGTCTCAGATTTAATTCTTTCCTGACTATCTCCCTGCATCCCTACAGGTCATTTCTACCCCAAAAGAGATTCCAATGATCCAAAAATGTGAATCCTTCTCCCATACACCAGCTCCTCAGCCATGCATTCATCTGATCTATCCTCCTATTCCTACCCTCAGTAGCTCATAGCACCAGAGTAATCCAGATATTACTACTCTCGAGGACCTCCTTTTTAAATTCCTGCCAAACTCTCTGTGATCTCCCTTCAGAATCTCAACCTTTTCCCTTCCTATGTCATTGTTTCTAATGTGTACAATGACCTCTTGCTGGCCCTTCTCCCCCTTGCGAACATTCTGCACCCTCTCTGAGACATCCTTGATCCTGGCACCAGGGAAGCAACACACCATTCTGCTTTCTAGATGCTGGCCATGGAAACGTCTGTCTGTGCCTCAGACTAGAGAGTCCTCTAACACAATCAATCTCTTGAAACTCGATGTACCTCTCATTACATTAGAGCCAGTCTCAATACCAGAAACTTGCTTGTTCATGCTATGTTCCCCTGAGAAGACATTACCCCCTACATTTTCCAAAACAGCAATGGGGATTGCCACAGAAGACTCCTGCACTAACTGCCTACCTCTCTTACCTTTCCTGGAGTTAACACATCTATGTGACTGTATCTGTATCAACGGCATTTATTGCAGGTATAATCCTCAGTAACCCGTAAACTCTCCCTAAACTCCCCCATCTGACGAGAAGAGCATATTATTCTACTAAAGGCCATTTTTGCTTCTTTCAATCTACAGACCCAGAAAATAGCGCTATATTATTGCTCTACAAAGCACTGTTCCAAGCTAGCTTAATACTAATGGCTTATATTTTAAGTTTAATCAAGAGACATATTTCAATAAAATATGTAATCAAGAAAGACCCCACTCTACTCATACTGCAGACTTACTGTAAGGCCATGCTTAAAGTATCCACTTATCAGTTTCTATGCTGTGACCTCTCCCAAACAGGTTCCTCCAGGATCAGTTGTGAATTTCACTGTTTGTTAATTTTCCCACACGCATTCCAATGTCCAGCGATATATGAATTCAAACAGCAAAGGCAGTAACTGTGCAGGTTCACTGCTGTGTCAGTTAGCAGTGTGGGTTTCTTTCTCTCTCTCTCTCCTGTACTGACCTCACCATGTGCTGCCTTTGTCTCTTCCTCTCCCTTTTAAAACTGCTGTTGTTTTGACTTTTTTTTCTCCAAAGTTCCAAAACAATGCAACAGCATATAAAACAGTAATTGCTGCTCCTGGAATTCGAGGAAATCAGCTCCAACACCTAAAATACCTCAAAAAAGGAGCAGCTGTTACAGTCAGGAATTTTTCTTGTCTTCATTCTTGGATTATTTTTACAGATAACTGCAAGGGATAAAAGTTTTAAATTAACCAGGAGGGTTCACCCAGTGTTGTAACAGTAGTCGATGATGATTTGCATCAGATAATTTCAACTTATCTGCAGTTTACTTTACTAATGGTTGTAGAGAGGTCCTTACAGTTCACTGATTGTTATTAAACATTACACAGCTAAATCTGTTCTTTATTCCACTGCTAATCTACAAGGTTGATTTGTGAAAAAAGCAGAGTCGTACAAGTTCAACAAAGTTTTTAGATAATAAAATACTGTGTTTGTAATGTTTCAAACACTACCAGTATATTTTTAACTGCTGTGTGAACAGGCCCCTCTGTGCCTGTGATAGGCAGCAATGACAACCTTGGTATTGGAGGCTCATATCACATGACCACCTACAGACATAATTTATGGAACAGACAATCAGTAGGACCAGAGTTGGTCAGTAGGGACAAAGTGACTATAAAAGCCTTGATGTAAAGTGACCTTTATGCATTGTACATGTTATAAATGTTGTGGGGAAAATCGCCAGTCTTGGAATCAGAATTGGGGTTCAATGGCAGAGTTTGTTGCACAAGGAAATATCAGAGCTCCAGGGAGAGAAAGATATCAACAGCACAGAGGTCAGCTGCGAGTCTTCTCTTGACCTGGTGCACATGTCGAGAAATTTTTATGCATCTTGTTATACAATAGGTCAGTGACGAGATTTTTGTCTTTGTACATGGTTTGTTTATAGTATTCATTACAGAATCATTGATGCGTTTCGATACAATTATTGTCAGTTTGAGGGTAGACATTGTCAGTTTCAATGTCTGCACAGAATTCCATTGCTGTAGTAATGGGCCTTAATTGCTTTTCCTGAGAAGGACGATTACTGCAGCCCTGGCCATTAACATTTTGTATTGAGTCTGTATCAAGTTATGTCTATAAGACACTGGCAGGCATTGTTCGTTACTCATGTGTATTCTCTTCCCCACCCACCTTAAACTAATTAGATGAGATTAGATTACTTACATGTGGAAACAGGCCCTTCGGCCCAACAAGACCACACTGACCCTCCGATGAGCAACCCACCCAGACCCATTCCCTTACATTAACCCTTCACCTAACACTAATCAAGTGCATTGTGCTGGCATTCTGGTGGCCTCAGGCAGTGTCTGTATCTTCTCTGCTATTTCTCTCCATGTTGTGATCCAGCAGCCATCTTATGTGTCAAATTGGCCAACTGATGGCTCAGCGGCCATTTTGTGTGTCCATGTGCCTGGTGTCACCCTGCCCCGTGCCATCTCCCTCTTCATAAGGATTCATATTTTGAGGTCCCAGTGACCAGTGTTTAGTGATACCTATCTACACACTACACTATAAACACTGATACTAAAGGTTAACCAATTTTGAAGGCTAAATTTCACTACTTTTCAAGGTTTGAATAATTGGGACTCAATGACAATTGCGTAGGAGCAAAAATATTGAATGATAACGTGATTATGAGAGACCCAAAAATAGGGCTTAGGCAACTGTAACTTGAAGTATATGAAAACTAATGAGATTATTCATTTAAACTTTGAAGGACAATTGGCACTGGGATATCTCAGCTGACATCTGAAAAATTAGATCTATTGATTGTTCAAGAAATTCCAAATGAATTCAAATTTCACCATTTGCCATGGTGGGATTCAAACTCAGATCTTCAGAACATTATCCTGGGATTAACATTAATTTCTAGCCCAGTGCCACAACAACACCATCCCTCTGTATCATTGAGATACCATGATTTGTACTTAAATGGCTCACAGGCAACCAGTTTGAGCATACCTAACCTAAACACATTAAAAAGATGGATTACTTATCTTCAGGTCAGTAAAATGCTTTTTTTGTTAGAAAAATCAATGCTGGGCTTGAAAGAACTCAAATAGCAGATAAAACAGTCTTAATGGGGTTATTGATCATTTTGACAAGCCATTAGGTAATTCTGAAGTCCTACCTGATATCTGAAAGGGTCGAAAACCTGCCAGCAGTTCCCATCTTATCATCTACTGCACTGAATCCCCACACTCATTTCTAACCAACTAAATCAATTTCAATATTATGTTCCAAACTTCTCTGACTTGTATCAAAGAAAACGTTTTGATGAGTTGAGTAATAGTTAGGTGAAATAAAATAAGGAATCAGGATTCATGTTTACATTATTTTATGTTCAGTATTGTAATAAAATTAAGGAGACTGCATATTTCCATTGTCAGCATTGGTCTGTTCTGACAATCCTGGTGTTCCAGCACTAGTGGTGCTTCCAGTTTCTCTTTATCAGTTCCTGTACGAGTATGATAATTGCATAATAATATTTTAAAAAGCTGGATATCTGAATACAATGCTCAAAGAGAGATTAACTTAAAGAGAATCTAAGGAATTGTTGACAGTAATAAATGCTGAATAGATGATAACAGGAACTGTGAAGAGTTGTAAATGTTTGGCTGCACCAGAACAACCTATACAGACCGGACCTAGAGTGTTGCATCTTCTCCAATTGCATGACAAGGTGCCATGGAGGTGGGAGGCAAGTGTGGAGGAAGAGGGTACCAGGGTGTTCTAGAGGAATTATCCCTTTGGAATATTACAAAATGGGAGGGGAATGTGTGTGACATCCCTCTGGAGGTGATGGAAATGGCAATTTACAATCTTTTCGATGCAGATGCTGGTGAGTTGAGGACCCTATCATTGTTGTGGGAGAGAAGGGAAATGGTGAGGACAAAAGTACAGGAAATAGGTAGAACATGGCTGACGGCCCTATCAACTGCAGTAGTGAGAAAACCTCAGTTGAGGAAAAAGATGAACATTTCCAAGACCTCCCCAATGGCAGGTGGCATCATCAGAAGAAAATGCGAAGGAGACAGAAAATCTTGGAGAATGGAATGGAGTCTTTATAGGAAGTAGGATGTGAGGATGTACATTTGAGGTAACTGTGGGAGTCTGTGGGTTTGTAGTGGATATTGATGGCCACTGTATCTCCAGAAATGGAAACAGAGATATTGAGGAAGGGAGGGGAGGAGTTAGAGATGGATCAGTGAAGATGAGGGTAGGGTGGAAATTGGAAGCAAAATTGATTAATTTTTCCAACTCTGAACAGAAGAATGAAGCAGCACCAAAGATGTTATTTACATACCAGAGCATGATCTTTGTGTTCGGCCTGGAATATGACTGGAACAATGAATTTTCAATGTGCTTTACCAAGAGACAGGCATAACTAGGTCCCATATGTGCGATGACCACACCTTTGTTCTGAAGTAAGTGAGATGATTTAAAGGAGAAGTTTTTCAAAGTGAGGATAGGCTCAGCCACACAGAGGAGAGGGTTGTGAATGGGACAATTCAGGCTTATTTCAAGGAATAAGCAGAGAGGCCTAAGACCATTCTGATGGGATTGTGCATCAATGGTGATGAGGAGGCAGCTGGTGTTAACAAACTGGAAATTTTGGAACACATGAAGTGTTAGAAGAATTGCAGGGGCAAATGGGGAGAGACTAGACAAGTGGACAAAAACTCAAGTTAAGGTCGCAATAAATAAGTTCTCTGGGGCAGGAACAGACTAAGATAATGATTTGTGGATTTTGGGAAGGAGGTAGAAGCGGGCTGCACAGAGTTGGTAACTATGAGGTGTGAGGCTTTGGGGGTGGGGAATGATCCTCAAATGAGCTGAGATTAATTATAGTCATGGAAACAACAGCATTATGTTTAATGGTATCATCATGATCTGGAAAGAAAGGAGGAGGCGTCTGAGAGCTGGTGCTCAGCCTCCACAATGTTAAGTCAGAACACTAGGCAACAACTAACACCACCTCATCTGCAGGTTTGATACAAAGTCAGGGCTGAATCTGAGAACACGTCAAACAGTAGGTTCAGAGGGAGATTATTTAGAATGGGTGATGGAAGTACAGAAAATAAGGCATTGGAAGTCACTTTGACAGTTCTCAATGAATATGCCAAGTACCCATTTGGAGATGCCGGTGTTCGACTGGGGTGTACAAAGTTAAAAATCACACAACACCAGGTTATAGTCCAACAGGTTTATTTCAAAACAGTAGCTTTCAGAGCTCTGATGAAGGAGCAGCACTAGTGCTTCCAAATAAACCTGTTGGATTATAACCTGGTGTTGTGTGATTTTTACCTTTGTCAAGTACAGATAAGAGATGAGAGGGAAGGGTCCAGTGAAGGGAGAGTGTTGGAAGTGAGTGAAGGCATCTGTGGGATGGGGAGAGGACACCTGTTCAAAAAAGTGGACACAGAGCTGAAGGTGACAGAATTTGATGTCACATCATCCTCGAAATTCATTGATGTTACTAAGTGCAGATTGTACAGCATCAGAGAGCAGAAGGTATGGTGTGTACCTGACAAGAGGCGGGGTTAGTAGAAGGTGTGTGCATAACTGAAAGTAAATTCCTACACTGTAGCAGTAAAATTAAGAGCTAAGTCCCTGCAAGCAGGATGAGAAAATAGGCCAACTTCACAGAAACAATAGTCGTCTGTGCAAGGTAGAACCACACACTGCTGATTCAGCAGGCATCCAGTGATTAGGGCTACTCGACTTTCATGTCTACCAAAGACAGGAAGGAGGACAATCAAACAGATGCATCCCATCTGTGTAACTCTATGATCCCAGAGTCACAAGGATCCCGGATGGGAGCACATGGTTGAATATTCTGGAAGATCAAGAAAAGCATGTAAAAGTAAAGCATGAAGACATTGGGGCCGATAACCTTGAAGCAACCATTGCAGAAGCAAGACCTTGAGCTCGGAGGAAGGGCAAAACCAGTTGAGTGACTGAAACCTGACGAGCTACCCCTCAGCAGTGCAGTCATATGTCAAAGTAGTGAGTCTAAGACAGCTTTTATTGTAAATCAAGACAATTATATACTGTAGCGTTAAACTTGACTATGTGTAAAATAAATGGATGGATTGCCATTACATATAGACTGTGATCATTGTGTGATTGGCGTTGATCCAGAGAAGGCAATGGACAACAAAGGGATAGAATCCCTACAGTGCAGAAAGAGGTTATTCAGCCCATTGAGTCTGTAGCAATCTGTTGAAGAGCATCCTACCCAGAGCCAGTCCCCTATTCCATAACCCTGCCTTTACCATGGCTAATACACTGACCTTGCACATCCCTGGACACTGCAGACAATTTAGCATGTCCAATCCACCTAATATGCACATGTGAGAGGGAACCAGATTACCCAGCAGAAATGGGGAAAATGTGCAAATGCTACACATGCAGTTACCAGAGGCTTGAATCAAACCCAGGCTCCTGGCTCTGTAAGATAGCCGCCCTAACCAGTGAGACACCATGCTGACCAGAGTCAGAGAGATGGGAAGGGGAGAGGAGGAATGCTCTAGAGGAGTGTGGTTTCCTTGGAGTTGTTGCATCCTGTGTTCTCTAATATCTGAAAGGTAGAGAAAAAGTTTCTTGTTAAAGTGTTATTAAATAACCCGTTTGAAGGTCACCATCCAAAATTCGCAAGAGGAAAATGCTTCGGATGATTCAATGCTTTTTCAATAATAGAAAGTGGAGGAGAAAAGAAAGAAATGATTAAAAAACTTCCCTGCTGACACTGAAACGTGACATCTTGTAGTTTGTTAAATTCTCTAGTCCAGCAAAGGCCAGCTCCTGAGGCTGCCAGATTAGGATGGTGCAACCTGTATTTGCTGATATTTGTTGTGACTGTGTTATGAAAAAAAGCACTGCTAATCAAACCCTACTAAACAACGAGTCATGCCATTGGTGTAAATGTTTTGATTCACTTACTAAGACAGCCAATAGTTTATCTTTTGGTCCTGCTATCCAGAATAAAAGAGACTTTCACACCAGGTTACTTAAATAAAAGCAAAAAGTAAGTTATTCAGTGAAAAGCAAAATTCATTTCTAATAAAACAAGTGACAAAACTGGCTAACATCTAAACTATAATCCAGAAATAGAATCATTTAAACCCAACGAAAACAAATTCACACAACATAAAATAAAACAAAGATTCTGCAGAGACGATTTTTTAAAAAGTGCAAAAAACAAACATCACCTGTTGGACAATGGTCTGAAAAACAAAAAGGTGTAAATTGACAAATTCTCACAGTCCTTGAGGTTTCTTGTTGATTAAATCAAATGGCTGACGGCAGTAGCCTGATGGAAGATATTCCGGGTAAGCTCCTAATCAGACAGAAATCAAGCTTGATCCACATTTTTGGAAAGTGGTCACATTTCAGCTTTAAAGCGTTTACAAGGTCGGCAAAGGGCTAAGACAGGGAAACTTTATCAAGTTCCCAATTACTTCAATCAAAGAAGAAAGAATCACAGCTTTAACTGTGAGTTTTAGGAGATTTTTTTCTTTCTGACTCCATCGGTTTTTGAAAAAGAAATAAAGACCAAAACATTTTGCTTGGCAATATCAGCATGGGAGCTGCATTGTTACTTCCTAAGCCACATTTTCCAGCAATTAAAATCAATAAGCTCCATATCTTATCCAATTAAAAGCTCTTCTTCCAAAGTCACGTAACTGTCTATAATTAACAATTGAATCATAGCCCACACATTAAACTGTTGACTTCATTTCCAACAAACCACATAATCTCTCTTCTCCTTTGGTTAAAAACCCTACTTAATTAAAAAACTGTCCAAACTGTTTAGATTAGATTAGATTACCTACAGTGTGGAAACAGGCCCTTCGGCCCAACAAGTCCACACCGACCCGCCGAAGCGCAACCCACCCATACCCCTACACTTACCCCTTCACCTAACACTACGGGCAATTTAGCATGGCCAATTCACCTGACTTGCACATCTTTGGACTGTGGGAGGAAACCGGAGCACCCGGAGGAAACCCACGCAGGCACGGGGAGAATGTGCAAACTCCACACAGTCAGTCGCCTGAGGCGGGAATTGAACCCAGGACTCTGGTGCTGTGAGGCAGCAGTGCTAACCACTGTGCCACCGTGCTGCCCCAATTTAATTAGAGTCATAGAGTCATAGCATGGAAACAGACCCTTCGGTCCAACCTTTCCATGCCGACCAGATATCCCAACACAATCTAGTCCCACCTGCCAGCACCCAGCCCATATTCCTCCAAACCCTTCCTATTTATATACCCATCCAAATGCCTCTTAAATGTTGCAATTGTACCAGCCTCCACCACTTCCTCTGGCAGCTCATTCCATACACGTACCA
>NC_057712.1:57354811-57401095 GCF_004010195.1 Chiloscyllium plagiosum
CAATGTCCTGTACAGCCGCAACATGACCTCCCAACTCCTGTACTCAATACTCTGACCAATAAAGGAAAGCATACCAAACGCCTTCTTCACTATCCTATCTACCTGCGACTCCACTTTCAAACAGCTATGAACCTGCTTTCCAAGGTCTCTTTGTTCAGCAACACTCCCTAAGACCTTGCCATTAGGTGTACAAGTCCTGCTAAGATTTGCTTTCCCAAAATGCAGCACCTCACATCAATCGGAATTAAACTCCAACTGCCACTTCTCAGACCATTGGCTCATCTGGAACAGATCCTGTTGTAATCTGAGGTCACCTTCTTCGCTGTCCACTACACCTCCAATTTTAGTGTCATCTGCAAACTTACTAACTGTACCTCTTATGCTCACATCCAAATCATTTATGTAAATGACAAAAAGTCGAGGACCCAGCACTGATCCTGTGGCACTCCACTGGTCACAGGCCTCCAGTCTGAAAAACAACCCTCCAACACCACCCTCTGTCTTCTACCTTTGAGCCAGTTCTGTATCCAAATGGCTAGTTCTCCCTTTATTCCATGAAATCTAACCTTGCTAACGAGTCTCCCATGGGGAACCTTGTCGAAAGCCTTACTGAAGTCCATATAGATTACATCTATCACTCTGCCCTCATCAATTCTCTTTGTTACTTCTTCAAAAAACTCAATCAAGTTTGTGAGACATGATTTCCTACGCACAAAGCCATGTTGACTATCCCTATTCAGTCCTTGCATTTCCAAATACATGTACATCCTGTCCCTCAGGATTCCCTCCAACAACTTGCCACCACCGACATCAAGCTGACTGGTCTAAAGTTTCCTGGTTTGTCCTTACCACCCTTCTTAAACAGTGGCACCACGTTAGCCAACCTCCAGTCTTCTGGCACCTCACCTGTGACTATCGATGATACAAATATCTCAGCAAGAGGACCAGCAATCATTTGTCTAGCTTCCCACAGAGTTTTAGGGTACACCTGATCAGGTCCTGGGGATTTATCCACTTTTATGTGTTTCAAGACATCCAGCATTTCCTCCACTGTAAAATGGACATTTTGCAGGGTGTCACCATCTATTTCGCTACATCCTATATCTTCCATATCCTTTTCCACAGTAAATACTGATGCAAAATACTTGTTTAGTATCTCCCCCATTTTCTGCAACTCCACACAAAGGCCACTTTGCTGATCGTTGAGGGGCCCTAGTTTCTCCCTAGTTACCCTTTTGTCCTTAATGTATTTGTAAAAACCCTTTGGATTCTCCTTAATTCTATTTGCCAAAGCTATCTCAAGTCCCCTTTTTGCTCTCCTGATTTCTCTCTTAAGTATACTCCTACTTCCTTTATACTCTTCTCAGGATTCACTCGATCTATCCTGTCTATACCTTACATTTGCTTCCTTCTTTTTCTTAACCAAACGCTCAATTTCTTTAGTCATCCAGCATTGCCTATACCTACCAGCCTTTCTTTTCACCTTGACAGGAATATACTTTCCCTGAATTCTCGTTATCTAATTTCTGAAGGCTTCCAATTTTCCAGCTGCCACTTTACCTGCGAACATCTGCCCCCAATCAGCTTTTGAAAGTTCTTGCCTAATACCATCAAAATTAGCCTTTCTCCAATTTAGAATTGTAACTTTTAGATCTGGTCTATCCTTTTCCATCACTATTTTAAATCTAATGGAATTATGGTCGCCCACTGACACCTCAGTCATCTAGGTAAAAATAATGACTGCAGATGGTATTCTTGATGAAGGGCTTTTGCCTGAAACATCGATTTTACTGCTCCTTGGATGCTGCCTGAACTGCTGTGCTTTTCCAGCACCTCTCTAATTCAGACCTCAGTCATCTGCCCTGCCTTAGATTAGATTACTTACAGTGTGGAAACAGGCCTTTCGGCCCAACAAGTCCACACCGCCCCGCCGAAGCGCAACCCACCCATACCCCTACCCCTACATTTACCCCTTACCTAACACTATGGGCAATTTAGCATGGCCAATTCACCTGACCTGCACATCTTTTGGATTGTGGGAGGAAACTGGAGCACCCAGAGGAAACCCACGCAGACACGGGGAGAATGTGCAAACTCCACACAGTCAGTCGCCTGAGGCGGGAATTGAACCCGGGTCTCTGACGCTGTGAGGCAGCAGTGCTAACCACTGTGCCACCGTGCTGCCCACGAATTTGTTCAATTTTTCCCAAGAGTAGGTCAAGTTTTGCACCTTCTCTAATAGGTACATCCACATACTAATCAGAAAATTTTCTTGTACACACTTGACAAATTTCTGTCCATCTAAACCTTTAACACTATGGCAGTCCCAGTCCATGTTTGGAAAGTTAAAATCCCCTACCATAACCACCCGATTATTCTTGCAGTTAGCTGAGATCTCCTTACAAGTTTGTTTCTCAATTTCCCTCTCACTATTAGGGGGTCTATAATACAATCCCAATAAGGTGATCATCCCTTTCTTATTTCTCAGTTGCACCCAATTAACTCCCCTGGATGTATTTCCAGGAATATCGTCCCTCTGCACAGCTGTAATGCCATCCCTTATCAAATATACCACTCCCCTCCTCTCTTGCCTCCCTTTTTATCCTTACTGTAGCATTTGTATCCTGGAACATTAAGCTGCTAGTCTTGCCCATCCCTAAACCATGTTTCTGTAATTGCTATGATATCCCAGTCCCATGTTCCTAACCATGTCCTGAGTTCATCTGACTTTGCCTTCCCCGTTAGGGCCCATGCATTGCAGTTTAATTTATTAGTCCTACCTTGTCCCTGCCTGCCCTGACTGTTTGACTTGCTTTTTTTCTCAACTGTACCAGTCTCAGATTGATCTCTTTCCTCAATATCTCCCTGCATTCCTCCCCCCTCCCCCCCCACCACCACCTTACTAGTTTAAATCCTCCTGAGCAGCTCTAGCAAATTTCCCTGCCAGCATATTGGTCCCATTCCAATTTAGGTGCAATCCGTCCTTCTTGTACAGGTCACTTCTACCCCAAAAGAGATTCCAATGATCCAAAAATGTGAATCCTTCTCCCATACACCAGCTCCTCAGCCATGCATTCATCTGCTCTATCCTTCTATTCCTACCCTCACTAGCTTGTAGTGCCCTGAGTATTCCAGATATTACTACTCTCGAGGACCTCCTTTTTAAATTCCTGCCTAACTCTGTGCAATCTCCCTTCAGAATCTCAACCTTTTCCCTTCTTATGTCATTGGTTCAAATGTGGACAATGACCTCTTGTTGGCCCCTCTCCCCCTTGCGAACATTTTGCACCCTCTCTGAGACATCCTTGATCCTGGCACCAGGGAAGCAACACACCATTCTGATTTTTCGCTGCTGGCCACAGAAACGTCAGTCTGTACCTCGGACTACAGAATCCCCTAACACAATTGATCTCTTGGAACCTGACGTATCCCTCGTTGCATTAGAACCAGTCTCAATACCAGAAACTTGGCTGTTCGTGCTACGTTCCCCTGAGAATCCATCACCCCCTACATTTTCCAAAACAGCATACTTGTTTGAAATGGGTATAGCCACAGAACACACCTGCCTACCTCTCTTACCTTTCCTGGAGTTAACCCATCTATGTGACTGTATCTGAGACTTCCCCCCTTCCTATAACTGCCATCCATCACATATTGTTGCTGTTGCAAATTCCTCATTGCTTCCAACTGTCTCTCCAACCGATCCATTCGATCTGATAAGATTCACAACCAACAGCATTTATGGCAGATATAATCCACAGTAACCCTTGAACTCTCTTTAAACTCCCACATTTGACATGAAGTACATATCACTCTACTAAAGGCCATTTTTGCTCCTTCACGATCTGCAGACCCAGAAAATAACACCGTCTTAGTCCGCTACTATACACTACCACAGGTTAGATTAATAGTTGCGGCTTATATTTTAAGTTTAATCAAGAGACATATTTCAATAAACATAATCAAGAAAGAACCCACTCTACTCACTACTGCAGGCTTTCTGTAGGCCACTTAAAACAATTAACTTATCTGATTCTGTGCTGTCAACTTCGCACAAACAGTTCCTCCAAGATCAGTTGTAAATTTCACTGTTTGTTAGCTTTTCCTATTCCATTTATATGTAATATTATCTTTTTTGTATACAAGAGAAAGCATACTTCAAAAATTTAAGGTAATTTTTTAATCATAAAAATGGGCTAGTTGGATTAGGTCAAGATTTCAGAAATCTGCTTTCCGATTTCCAACTCTAACTGAAACCAGAAGGTGGGTGGATGATCATGTGGCTCTAAGGCAAAAAATTATCATGTTAAATATGATAATAATGCAATTAATCCCATCAGCTTTTAACCATTGCTGTTGCAGGGTGGATTTCCCAATCATTGCGAATATTTCAAGAGATATTTTTTATTCATTCATAGGATGTGAAAGTCACTAGTTGTGCCAGCATTTATTGCCAGTAGATAATTGTGCATGAGAAAGTGGTAATAAGCTGCCTTATTGACTGCAGCAATAGTGGATTATCATAGGCTGCAATAGACTCAATGATGCGAGGAAGGACTTCTAGGATTTTGACCTAGCGATTCTTAGGGAATGGTGATATCTTCAGAGTCAAGATGGTGAGTGGCTTCCCATGTATTAGCTGCCTTTGGCTTCCAGGTGGAAGTGGTTATGGTTTTGAAAGGTGCTGTCTAAGAAGCCTCAATGAACTTCTGCGTCACGTCAGATGGTAAATGCCTGTACACTTAACTCAGGAATCCAGGTGCTGGCAGAGGACACTCCACCACTGTGTTCCCTTTTTGCTTGTCAATCAACCTCTGATCCCTCATCCCAGCACCCACCTCGCCTACCCCCAAAATTTTCCCACAAAGTTGTGACCTTGGATTCCACCTTAAGATCTCTCATTGTATTATCATCTCCCCTCCAAGCCGCTGGCCACCTTTCCAAGCCACTAAACATGATGCCAGGAGTGGAAGGCCATCCCACAGAATGCCTCCTTGCCCCTTTGACCAATCCCCATTCATCCTGATTGGCCCTTTTCCTCTCTCCTATCAATTTCTTCTTCAGTGCTCCTAATTCCCTTCCTGCCCCAGGTTAATCTTCCTCCTTTTCCCTTGGTTGTTCGCTCTTCTTTTCTAACTCCAGTTGCCATCGCCCCCTACTCAACTCACCACACCTGATTACTTTGTGTTAATCCACCCCCAGCCTGACCTATTCAATCCACCAACCAAAAGGACTTAACTGCTCCTGAGTTCTTTATCAACTAGTCTGATTAGAGGCTTGTCAGGCTGACTTATAAGATACTACCCAATTGATGGTGTTACATAAATTTCCTCAGGTTGTGGGAAAATCCTAAATCTCATTTTTCTCATCATTGATTGATCGGTTCAGGCTAAAAGATTCAAGATTAGATTACCTACCTAGAAAGGGGTCCTTTGGCCCAACAAGCCCACACCGATCCTCCGAAGAGTAACCCACCCAGCTACCCTATATATATCAACTAATGCACCTAACACTATGGGCAATTTAGCATGGCCAATTCACCTGACCTGCACAACTTTGGATTGTGGGAGGAAACCCACACAGACACTGGGAAAATGTGCAAGCTCCACACAGTCACCCAAGGCAGGATTTGAACCCGGATCCCTAGTGCTGTGAGGCAGCAGTCATAACCACTGAGACACCATGCCACCCATTTGACCTGTAGTTCTTTGGCACATATCAATTGTTCAAAAGCTGCATTTTTTTTAAAAGTGATATTATTTTTCTTTATCAAAAAGTAATAATAATGTAATTGTGTCAGTGTACTAATTAATTATAATGAGCTGCATAACAAGGGGATGGTATTAGTAATAGAGAGATCAAGATTAATACTCTGGGGATGTGTGTTTGAATCTCCCATGGCAGGCAGTGGATTTTAATTTCAATTAAAAACTAATTATTTCACTACTATCTAGAAGGACAAGGGCAGCTGGTACATGGGAACATCACAAATACCCCTCTGAGCCACTTGCCATCCTGACTTGAAAATATATCATCATTCATGGAATCATTGAATCGCTATAGTGTGGAAGCAAGCCATTTTGCCCATTCAGTCCCTCAGAAAAGTACCCAATCAAGACCTACCCCACTACACTATCTCTGTAACCCTGCATTTCGATGGCTAATCCACCTAACCAGCACATCCCTGGATGCCAAGGGCAACTTAGCATGGCCAATCCACCTAACCTTCATAGAAACTGGGTTAAAATCCTGAAGCACCCTCCCTAATGGCATTGTGGGTCTACCTATAACAAGTGGACTACAGCAGTTTAAGATGGCAGCTCCCCACAGCCTTGGTAAGGGCAGTTAGGGATGGCAGTAAATACTGGCCCAAGCAGTAATGCCCACAGTCTGTGAATTTTTTTTTTAAAGAACAGGAAACTATTGTCAATTGTCATCAAAAACCTGGTTCACTAATGTCCTTTCAAACAAGAACATAGAACCCCTACAGTGTGAAAGCAGGCCATTCAGCCCATTGAATACACATTGACCCTCCGAAATGCATCCCACCCACCCCATATTTCTCATGGCAATCCAACTAACTTGTATGTCTTTGGACTGTGGGAGGAAACCAGACAACCCAGAGGAAACTCATACAGTCAATTACCCGAGGCCACAATCAAACCCAGCTGTGAGGCAGCAGTGCTAACCATTGAGCCACCGTGTCATCCAGGGAATGGATTGCCTTCATGTGACTCCAGATCCACAGCAATGTGCTTGATTCTAAACTCCCTTCTAAAGTGGCTGAGCAGGCCATCCATTTTAAGGAGCAATTTGGGATAGCAACACATGTTAACAATGCCCACAGCAAATGAAATAAATTAAAGAAATAATTTTTCATGAATGTAATTATCTAAAGGAACAGATCAATCTATCTGTCTACCTGTCCGATTTGTCATCAGTGACTTTATCTAAAGAAGTACTTTTCAGGAGTATTTACATTTGCTTGTATCCTGTGGGGCCTTTGCTCACAAACACAGGGACAAGTGCAGTTATAAAATATGGCTGTATGTATTTCATGGATCATAAACCTGAGCAATGAGATTGGCTGACAAGCAAATTATCCTCATGTTCTGTAGGGCACAGTTCACAACTCTTCTCAGCAATATGAAATATAGGCCGAGGAGATTCTTTCTCACTACTCATTGAGGGAAGACAATTTAATTTCCCCTTTATGGGTCATGGCTCCATTTGCTGTGGGGTCAGTTGAAGCAAATCTGCACCAAAGCAACTGGTCTGAGTGACAGCAAGCTAACCAGTAAATTCTTCCCTTTTGGACTCAATCTTCTTCTGTAGGGATCAACTGTGCTATTAACCAATATACTGTTTCCCATGTAGAACAAATGACCAATGCTTCAGTCAGACTTGCCACCTATTTACCTTTAAAAGTAC
The DNA here is from genome assembly GCF_004010195.1 of Chiloscyllium plagiosum. NCBI lineage: Eukaryota > Metazoa > Chordata > Chondrichthyes > Orectolobiformes > Hemiscylliidae > Chiloscyllium > Chiloscyllium plagiosum. The sequence continues at coordinate 57,362,243 of NC_057712.1, forward strand.
CACCTATCATCAAGGAATTGCACTGATTTCCAATGCCAGGTTAGTGCAGAGAGAGTTATTCACTCCAAACTCCTTTTCCTGCTGCTTGTTGCCTGTGCCTTATGCCTCATTTGTTGCTGCCTCTACATTTAGGATAGGTCCAGCCTTGCTCTCATTGATGTCCTCTATGCTGTCTGTGAGTCTTGAACTAGTTGTGGCTTCAGACAGTGCAGAAATTTGATGTGTGTTTGTGCATTGATTTCCCGGAGTCAGCTGACAGTTACAAATTTCTAATTGATCTGTTATGACACATGAGCAGGGTTGATTTGAACCCAGACCACAAGTTTCAGAGATATGAACATTACCATTGCACCATGAGAAATGTTTTAATTAACCTGTTCAGATATGTTATGACATGTCTGGGACAGGTGGGATTTGAAACTGGACCTTCTCACCCAGTAGTAGAAGTATCACCTCTCCTGGTATTTTTTAAGAATTTTGTTTTTAAGAAAGATATCAGGTACTTTCTAAACAACCTATTCAGTGATGCTATGAGACATCTCTGGAGCAAGTGAGGTTTGAACCCAGGACTTACTGCCCAGAGGTAGGCACACTACCACTGTGCCTCATGTAGTTTTTCTTTTTTACCCAGAAATGCCCTTGCACTCTACTGAACACTTTTTTTTCCATCAGCAAATTACCTGTGGTACTTTTCACTTTTCATTCTACACCATTGCTAAATCATCTGTGTTTTCCAATTAATTAATTGAGATGCCTAGCAAGGGCAATGCAGACCGCCAAAGGTGAGGTACAGGGGGGAGGGAAAAAGAGAGCATTCACCTGACATTTAATGAAGCTGTATTTATGCTCTTAAACTGCATTGCAATTGTCCTCCCTCTCAGCGATAGTCAGACACTCAAAAGCAAGAGCACATTGTAGTCAGACTTTGTTTAAAATAGGACATGTAGATACCAAAGGTAATTTGTATTTGGAAACAGGACTTTGCAGAAGGACAATAGACAATTGGTGCAGGAGTAGGCAATTCTGCCCTTCGAGCCTGCACCACCATTCAATATGATCATGGCTGATCATCCTTAATCAGTATCCTGTTCCTGCCTTATCTCCATAATCCTTGATTCCACTATCCTTGAGAGCTCTATCCAACTCTTTCTTAAATGAGAAGTTTCAGGAGGGGAAGTTCTGTGCTAGAATATGTTGCCATTGTGAAGAAATCATAACTTCTTTGACTGAGTGAGAATAACATTGTGCACTTTTTGAATAATTATATAATTATAAATTGTGCGTATTAAACCATGCCAGTGACCATATCCTCGACTCAGTATGTTTCGCCTTACTATGGAAGAACACTGTTTTCATGTTTCAGACTAAGCTTCTCCTCAACAAGTTTATCTTAGTCCTTCAAAGTTTGGGTGAAGATTTGTGGCTCGGGTGCTCGTTGTTGTGGTTCTGTTCGCCGAGCTGGAAATTTTTGTTGCAAATGTTTCGTCCCCTGTCTAGGTGACACTACCATTATAGGGCAAGCCAAACAAAGAACAGCCAGGGAATTCCTAGAAGCATGGCACTCATCCACAAACTCCATCAACAAACACATCGACCTGGACCCAATATACCGGCCACTACAGCGGACAGCTGAAACTGACAACCGGAAGCGGCAGGGACAGGCCACTATAAATGCCGGAGGAAACACCACAGAAGCGCTTCACAGGAGGCTCCCAAGCACTGAGGATGTCACCTAGATAGGGGACAAAACGTTTGCAACAAAAATTTATCTTAGTCCATCAAACAGTTATTGAAAGAATTGAAATAACTGCACAGAGGCTGATTCCCATCACCATGTCACTCTTTATTTAGTAGTGTACATTACTCTGGCTGTGGCAAGCCAGCTCAGAGTCAGTTCTCAACTGAGGAGATCCTGTTTTTTTTTGTTACAGTCCTAAGCGTCACATTCTAAACTTTCTTCAAGTTGAACTGGAAAATCTTTCTGGCTGATGGGAAGTGTCATCCTTTTCACCAAAAAATTTCTGCAGTGCTCTTCCTAGACCTGGAGACTCCAGCCTTGCTAATGAGAATAGAAATATAATATTTAAGAGTCTCAATGATGTTACTGAAATAGCTGTATAGAGCCTGGTATCCCGTCCCCAAGTCGCCTTTTAGCTATTAGTACAAATTACACTGGCTGTGGCCAACCAGCTTGGAGTCAGTCTTCAACTGAGGTGATTCTAATCTCCTGGTTATATATATTTCTCTCCTTTTTTTTCAGCAGTGGTGGTGATGGCTGCTTGTGCAGCTGAATACACCTCAGTGAAAGAAAACAAACCAAAACTAAAAATGCAAAACAAAGAAGAAGAAAAAGGAAGGCAATGCCTCCCAGTCAAGGGAATGTTTCCCGTAGTACACTGGCTGTCTCCTGGTCATATGGGTCAGCTAAGGCTTTCCTGATCGGACTAGGTCAACCACCCCAATCAAGAACCTCATAGTCAATGAGGTCCACTGGTCCCATTCACTACAAGAATGCATGGACTAAGGATAAAACAAAGACCTGTGGATGCTCGAGCTCTGAAACAAAACAAATGCAATGGAGAAACACAGCAGGTCTGGCAGCGTCTGTGGAGAGAATATAGAGTTAATATACTGAGTTCCGTGAACTGACAGTTTTGATGAAGGGTCACTGGATTCAAAATATTAACTCTGTTTTCATTTCCACAGACCTGTTGCCAGACCTGCTGTTTTTCTTCAGCACTCTGCTTTTGACACAAAGGATCTGGTTATGCAATCTAAACTGCTATTAGGCTTTCCTGTTACATCAAGTACAAATGAAGGCAATGTAAGACCACCATTTTTACATCACTTTTCTAAACATATTTAACATGAATATATTAATCACTAAAACCAGTTCTTGGCCTCTCCATGATTGTTTGAGATTTTTTCTCTTTTGAGAATCTTATCCAGCTTCACCCTTTTCACAAACAACAACAGAAATTGCTGGAATATCTCAGCAGGTCTGGCAGCATTTGTGAAGAGAAATCAAAGTTAACATTTGGGGTTGAATCACCCTTCTTTAGAACTCTTTTCACCTTTCCCAATCCCGCTTCAATGAGGCGGCACGTAGCTCAGGGGCAGCACTGTGGCTCAGTGGTTAGCACTGCTGCCTCACAGCACCAGGGTCCCAGGTTCAACTCCAGCCTTGGGTGACTGTCTGTGTGGAGTTTGCACATTCTCCCTGTGTCTGTGTGGGTTTCCTCTGGGTGCTCTGGCTTCCTCCCACAGTCCAAAGATGTGCAGATCAGATGAATTGGTCATGCTAAATTGCCCATAGTGTTAGGTGCATTAGTCAGAGGGAAATGGGTTTGGGTGGGTTACTCTGGGCCGAAGGGCCTGTTTCCATGCTATAGGGAATATAATCTAATATTTCCTTCACTTCATTCTGTACTCTCGCTGTACTTGATATCAAATAAGCAGTGAAGGTGTGTAAGCCTGCCTGGATTGTTGGTTGTTTCACCTTTGGGAGGCTACTTCCAAGCAGTTGCACTACCTCCTCTCACCTCTAGGGACCCAGCCACTGACTGGAAATGTATTCAAAAATCTTATTAAGAATTTGTTAATTCTGGAAGTTGGAATTTTGAAGGGAGTGCATGGATTGAGTAGTGGCTGTTGTAGATCCACTGAAGCAAATGGAGACAGAGTTGGGAGTTAGCTGCATAAGGAAGTGGTCAGTTTTCAGCTCAAGGCGTGAAGGCCTCACATGGATGCCATGAATATGAGGGACTCCCTGTATCAGGAATGCTTTGAGGGATCCTCACTGACACAGGTTGAGGGGTAAGGCATGGAAGGATATCTGGCCTAACACACAGATGAAAACTTGAAAATATAATCACTTATTGCCATTTTTATTCAAAGGCTTTGCCCTACTTGTGGAGGATTCAACTTCCTCTTTCTTACCCTGTGAAACTTGTCCTGTCATGAAAATGTTTGGAATCATTATAGAATCAGAGTTAAAGGAATCTAATGATGTTTGGCTTAAATTATCATCATTTTGGGTGCCAAGTGAGGGAAGTAATTGACAGAGACAGTAAAAGCACACCCCAACACCCCACCCACTGCTTCGTGTGACTCTGTGGTTTACTCTTGTCTCCTAGATAAAAAGCCTCCCTTCTCTCCCAGCCTCATTTTCTAAGCCTGACGAACTAAAGGGCATCTAGATTTCTTCAGGGAATATAATTGTTGGATGATTACATTTTTGAAATAAAAATCAGCATTAAAGGTTGTCAGATGGTCCAAACAACAGCCATAACAACTGTAATGAAAAATAGATACAATTATCTGTTTCAAATCACATCACCCAGTTTCTTTAAATCAATTACATTGCAAGAATAATATCCTAGCTAAAAAAAATTAGAATAATTAAGTGATGAAATTGAAAGAAGTTTAAATAATCCATTATTAAGTTTTAAAACAGCAAAATAAGAATTTAAAAGAGGAAACATGTAGATGAGTGCCTGATAAATGCATATAGTAGGCTTAGGCTGTCTGAAACAGGAGAATAAACAAACAAACCAAAGCTCAGGTCCAGAAACTCAGCCAGATTTCAGTTCACAGACATGGCTCAGTGATAACACCCTCACTTCTGAGTTGGAAATTCTTGAATTCACTTCCCTGCGGATACTTGAGCACATACTTTAAACCTATGCTTGAAGTATTATGGAGTGAGTACTGCGCTGTCAAATGTGCCTTCTATCAGATGAGATATTAAGTCAAAACTCCAAATACCATATCAGGTGCAACCATCCGAAGACACTTCATATAGAAGAACTGGGGCTAAACCCTGATGTTCTGGCTAATATTTGCCTCTCAACCCTCCTTAAGTGTAAAGCAGATTATATTGTCATTGTTATATCCCTGTTTGTGGAAAACTGGATGCCACATTTCCTATATAGTAGTTACATTTTTAAAAATGTGACTGAGTGCACATCTGTTTGTGTTAGTGGATTCTTTAGTTCTTGACGTGGGTGGACAATTCAGAGGAATAATAAAATAACTAGAGTCCTCTGGAGTGGATCAAGCAGCCTGAGTTTTTAATGGGGAATATCTGCAGCAAACTGGACCTTAGTCTTAATGTCCCAGGAAGGTGTGACTTAGGTGCTCTGAGGTGTAACTTTTCAAAATTTCAGCAAAGTCTATGACAAGGTCCTACACAGGAGACTTAACAAGAAGGCAAATATATGTGGGATACAGGGTAATTTGATAAAGTAGATTCAAATTTGGCTCAGTTGCAGGAGGCAGGGACTGGTGACAGAAGGCTGCTTTAGTAGCTGGAAGCCAATGTCCACTGACATACCAAAGGGGTCTGTGCTGGGTCCCCTATTATTCATCATTTATGTAATGACATAGATGACTGTGTGTGCGGTTGGATTATTATGTTTGTGGATGACCCAAATATTGGTCGAGTGGTTAACCGTGAGGTTGAATGTCTTGGGCAACACAAAGATATATACAGATGGTCAAGTGGACAGATAGGAATTTAACGCAGATGGAAATTTAACCCTTTTTAAAAATTTATTCAGAGGACAAGGTTTTCACTGGCTAGGCCAGCAATTATTAGCCATCCCAGAGGGTATTTAAGAGCAAACCATATTGCTGTGTGTCTGGAGTCACATGTTGTCCAGACCAGGTAAGGATGCCGGCTGCCTTCTTGAATGGACATTAGTGAACCAGAAGGATTTTTATGACAATTGACAATGGATTCATGGTCATCATTATACTCTTAATTCCAGACTTTTACTGCATTCAAATTTCGCCGTCTGCCATGGCAAGATTTGAACCCAGAACTTTAGTTGGCATCTTAGGGTTAACAGTCTAACAATAATATAAATTAGTCATTGCCTTGCTAAATCATGAAAAGTGTGAGGTGGTACGCTTTGGAAAGAGTAATTTGACAAAGTATTCAAACAACGGCATGTTACTAATGGAACAAATGGACCTTGGCCTGTTTGTCCATAGTTCTCTGAAGGCGGAACAACATGTTAGCAGGTTGGTAGGAAAAGCATATGGGACACTTGCCACATCTGCAGTCCTCACTTTCTCCTACTTTATCAATCAAGGCATAGATTACAAAAGCAGGGAATATATAATAAAGTTGTATAAAACTTTGGTGAGACCACACCTCGAGTGCTACGTGCAGTTCCGGTAGCCACATTACAGGAAGGATGTGACTGGACTGGAGGGAATACAGAGGAGATTCACCAGGATGCTGCTTGGGATGGAAAGTTTAATTTATGAGGAAAGGTTGGATAGTCTTGAATTGTCTTCATTGGAGACTGAGAGGTGATCAGATTGAGGTGTTCGATTATTATCAGCATGCTCAGAGTGGATAAGAAGCAGCTGTTCCCTTTACTTGAAGGGTCAGTCACAAGAGGACATGGGTTCAGGGTGAGGGGCAGGAGGTTTGGGGGGATGTGATAAAAAGCCTTTTTTACCCAGAGGGTGTTGACTGTTTAGAATGTGCTGCCTGGGAGGTTGGTAGAGGCAATTTGACTTACATCCTTTACAAAATACCTGGCTGAGCACTTGGCACATTATAATATTCAAGACTATGGGCCAAGTGATAGTAAATGGTGTTAGTTTGAAGACCAGCTGTATCTCACATGTCAGTGCAGACTTGATGATTTTATGATTCCATGACAATGAATGAGAATTACTTATGATAATGTTAGTTATGGTCAGAAGGTTTTGACTTACTCATAACCCATTATTCTACACCAAGTTAAAATTCAAGATATTACAGCAAGTGCGTAATGCCCAGGATCTATTTCGAGTATTATGACTAAATATAGTGATGATTAGACATACAGAATAAAAGCTGCATTAAAAACAAAGTATATCAAAGATAGTTTGTGTGCCAAATACAATGGTTCAGCTTAAAGAGGTTCACATTGACCTGTACACAAATCTGATAAATTTGAATTTTATGTTTGGTTCTTATAATTTACATTGGTTTGTTAAGGATTTTAACTTGATACCTAAAAGTGCTACTTCATTAATTCTTGACAGAAAGCTTCTTTTTGTATCAGAAATATATAACAAAAAGGTTAATATTAGCACAGTTAATTTCTGTAGCTAGCCTAGTTTGCTAATTTGATGTGTAGCTGAGAAAACTGGATTTGACCAGTTCTGGTCCTCTAACTCATGATGGTTTACAACAGAATGCTTTTTGACAAATAAAACACTCGAAATCTGTTCAAGTTCACTCTAATGAATGGTTACGCAACAGTGAAATTCACTAATCACACACTGTATTTCATTAGATATAACCTCAGATTAGGTTAGGTTAAATTGTAAATCATTGATTGTAGGTAATTAAATAAGTAGTATACATCAGTCTAAGGACCCTTTTGTGGCACAGCGATAGTGACCCTACCTCTGATCCAGAAGGCCTGAGCTCAAGTCCCACCTGCTCCAGAGATGTATAATAGCATCTCTGAATGGGTTGATTAGGAAAAATAAGTTAAATTAGAGCAAACATTCAATATTTGCATCGCCTATAATGTGCTTTGCTCATAAATACTCAATTGGATACATGGGTGTTTTTACTGGCGATAATTGCTCATTTTAAAAACAGTCACAGTGATTTTGGTGGTGTGAAAGCGCTTAATTGTGTGTGGTAACACTTCTGGGTAGAGAAAAATAGGATATCACTCAATAGCTTTTAGAAATTCATTTAATATATGAGTGTAGATGGCTTAAAATTCCTCATCTCGTGAGGAGTTTTAATTTGCAAAGTAAGTCACATTTTAATTTATATATGATGTGTTCAACACCTGTTATTTTTCTATTATTGTATTCTTTAAAAAGACCAGCAAGTTATTAAAAAATGAAAGGTTTCAACAATTCACGTGGAATTTTCATGATTTTCAGTTATTCCTAATGGGATCAATTAATTAACTCTGTGGGTCAGATTATTTAAAACAAAGAAACACAGTATAAGTTATGAAGCACTCATTATAACAAAGCAAAGAATTTATGTATACATGTTGCTTGCAGAACCACATCAGTTGTACTACTAGTCAAGGTTTCAACATTATATGCGGTCTTTAAGGGTTAATTATCTTAAAAGCAGTTGCATACATAACAGTGGGAACTGATAAAACTTTACTGTTTGTGATTTTATTCATTAAATGGCTATGTCATTTTGGGATCTTTCTTTACATTGTCAAGTCATCTGGTTAGATCTATCACATTACAGCTGACTTATACGTATTTGGGGACAGGTCTTTTTTGGCGAAAAATATTCCAGAACTTTACTGACCTATGGTTGGTCATGCTGCTCAGACAAAATGCATGTCCAGAGCCTACAGAGATGAAGGATATGTCGGAGGGACTTTTATTTGTAGCAGCTAAATAAGAGCTTATTGATGGGACAGAATGGTATCTGCCTTTCCACGCTGCTGGTTCAAACAGCTTCAGTAAGTGAGGCCCCTTGTAACTTCTTTAGATTACATTAGATTACATTACAGTGTGGAAACAGGCCCTTCGGCCCAACAAGTCCACACCGACCCGCTGATGTGGGAGGAAACCGGAGCACCCGGAGGAAACCCACGCAGACACGGGGAGAACGTGCAAACTCCACACAGTCAGTCGCCTGAGGCGGGAATTGAACCCGGGTCTCTGGCGCTGTGAGGCAGCAGTGCTGACCACTGTGCCACCATGCCGCCCACATGGGGCAGTTCTCTGTGGGGCATGTAACCTCCAGCAATGAAAGGAGAAGTGATATCCTAGTGGTATTATCCACTATTAATGTCCACGGAACTATTAATCCAGATGTTCTGGAGATCCGCGTTTGAATTCCAGATGATGGAATTCAGTAAAGTCAAATCTGGAAGTAAGAGTCTAATGATGACCATGAAGCCATTGTCAATTGTCAGGGGAAAAACAAAACTCATCTGCCTCACTAATGTCCTTTAGGGAAGGAAACTGCTATCTTTAGTTGGTCTGGCCTCCGCGTGACTTCAGACCCACAGCAACATGATTGACTCTGAGCAATTAGGGGTGAGAATAAAAGCTGGACTAACAGGCAGTGTCCTCATTCCATGAATAAGTGAAAGAAAAGGAACATTTCTCCTCAGGAAGCCACTGGGCAATCACCTTGATGTACTTGGCAACCTTCCTATGTGGAGAGGTGTCTTTCACTCACCATTAAAATCCTAATATCATTGTAAAACAGTTACTGAAAGTCAATTAATTAGTTTAATTCACCTCCTCTGCTTGACGTGTGATTCAGCCAGTGCTGTATTTGTCTTTGAAAACCATGCCATGGTAATGAAGAGATGTTGGGCATCCCTCCTGATCCCACCATTTTATTTGTCCTCCATGCTCCCTATCTATATTCAATAGCCGGTAAAATCCCAGTCATATTTTACCATGTTGTTATTCCCATTTTTAATTTTCATAAAATTATGTTAGAATAAACATTAATTATAGTTTAGTTAAATTCACACATGCTTGCTGATAACATTATATCTATTAATTATATTCTTACATTTAAATATCCTGGACTAAAATTTGCAATATTGGAAGAGGTGTCTAACTCAGTTCACATTGTTGATCTTTCTTAGGACTCTGCAGTTCTTATGGACAATTATCAGACATAATTTGTTGAGGTGCACTGAAAATATTGAATATAGCAGTCAATGTGTCAACAATCATTTCACTCATGGTGTTTTTAATTTTTGGACACAAAGGGGAAATTGGTGAAATAGTAAATCACCATAATGTAATTGTGCCCATGGACATGGAAAATATCAGTCACAATCTTACAGCACAACTCAAAAAAGAATCTTGTATGGAAGAAAGGTTCTCTGAATTGTTGAAGTTGATAGATTTAATGTTTCATGATATCCTTATAAATGTCAGCTCAATATATGGATTCCTGCAACAACTTCTTGTTTCTTTTTAAGACCTAGGTCCCCTACATCCATATGGTTTAATGTGTCTTAACGCAGACATATTATACATTGTTGTGGAATTATGATTTGCTGGCTTCGAAAATCACATTCTCAAAAGTGCCAGTTCATCTCTGAATAACCAGAATTAATGTAATGGTTTGGAGACCTGCTGGGGTATTTGTGATCACCCACTGATGCTAAAATGTTTGAGATGTTGCAGGACGTAGTTGACTGTATTTGTTTGGCTGACATCAAAATGTACAAAATTGTTATTGAGGCTATATTCCAGATCAGATTTGACAATAACCACTTGTACGTGTAAAAGAATATCTTTGTTCTTAGTGGGTTTTGGAAGTTGGCCACCCGAATCAGAAATCGTCATTTGGGAACCTTGTTTGAATTGTACTTCTAAATTGTACATTTTAAATATCCTTTGGAGTGGTGGAAGTTTACTTGTAAGATGTTTCAACAGATCATTTCTGGCATTTTGTGGTTGGTATGAACAATGAGCTGCTTGCCGAGTAGATGTATATGAAATTACTGCATGCTGCAAACTGTAGCTCTTTCAGTGTTTGAGTAGTTAGCCTGAGCTATCATAAGGCCTTAGAACCTAACTTAGAAATTGAATATACAAGTTGTGGATGTCACAAGAATATTTGGGAACATAAGTGCTGAGGATGACACAGAGGCAACAGGGCACGTAAACATGTTAAGCAATTTAATAAACACTTGGCAGATAGAATATAACGTAGGAAAATGCAAGGCTGTACTGGAAAAATAAAGGACCCAAATGTTATTTTTTATAGAATCCCTACAGTGTGGAAACAGATCCTTCGGTCCAACAAATCCACACCAACACTCTGAAGAGTAACCCACCCAGACCCATTCCCCCTACTTTATATTTACCCCTGACTAATGCACCTAACCTGAACACTATGGGCAATTTAGCATGGCCAGTTCACCTAATCTGTACATTTTTGGACTGTGGGAGGAAACCCACACAGACACAGGGAGAATGTGCAAACTCCACAGAGATAATCACCTGAGGCTGGGATCGAACTCGGGTCCCTGGTGCTGTGAGGCAGCAGTGCGAACCATTGAACCACTATGCCACCATTTAAATAGAGAAAGAATGCAGGAGGTGACAGCAGAGAGAGATTTAGGAGTCTTTGTGCAAAAATCTCAAAAAGCTAATGTCAGGATTTACATGTATTTGGAAAGGCAAGGACTGATTAGGGACAGTCAGCATGGCTTTGAGCATGGGAAATCATGTATCACAAGCTTGATTGAGTTTTCTGAAGAAATAACAAAGAGGATTGATGAGAGCAGAGTGGTAAACATGATCTATATGAATTTCAGTAAGGCATTTGACGTGGTTCCTCATGGGAGACTGGTTAGCATGGTTAGATCTCATGGAGTACAGGGAGAACTAACCATTTGGATACAGAACCGGCTCAAGATAGAAGACAGAGGGTGGCGGTGGAGGATTGCTTTTCAGACTGGAGGCCTATGACCAGTGGAGTGCCACAATGATCGGTGTGGGGTCCACTAATCTTCAGCATTTATTTAATGATTTGGATGTGAACATAATTAGTAAGTTTGCAGATGACACCAAATTGGAGGTGTCGTGGACAACAAAGAAGGTTACCTCAGAGTATAAAGGGATTTTGATCAGATGGGCAAATGGACTGAGGAATAGCAGATGGAGTTTAATTTACAAATCAGAGGAGGATTGTGCACTTAATCGTAAGGTCTTGGGGAGTGTTGCTGAACAAAAGATACCTTAGAGTGCAGGTTCATTGTTCCTTGAAAGTAGAGTCACAGGTAGATAGGATAGTGAAGAAGGTGTTTGTTATGCTTTCCATTAATCCTCAGAGTATTGAGTATAGCAGTTGGGAGGTCATGTTGTGGTTGTCCATACATTGGTTAGGCCACTGTTGGAATATTGTGTGAAATTCTGGTCTAAGATGTTGAGAAAGTTGAAAAAGTTCAGAAAAGATTTACAAGTGTGTTGCCAGGGTTGGAGGATTTGAATTATACGGAGAGGCTGAATAGGCTGGAGCAGTTTTCCCTGGAGCATCAGAGGCTAAAGGGTGACCTAATAGAGGTTTATGAAACCATGGGGCGCATGTTAGGATAAATAGACAAGGTCTTTCCCTGGGGTGGGGGAGTCCAGAACTTGAGGGCACAGAGTGAGAGGGGAAAGATATGAAAGACATTAGGGGCAAGTTTTTCATGCAGAGGGTGGTGCATGTATGGAATGAGCTGCCAGGTGAAGTGGTGAAGGCTGGTGCAATTACAGCATTTAAAAAGCATAAATGGATGTGTACATGAATAGGAATGGTTTAGTGGGATATGGGCCAAGTGCTGACAAATGAGACTAGATTAGGTTAAGATATCTGGCCGTCATGGACGAGAGGGACGAAATGGTCTGTTTCCATGCTGTACATCTCTATGACTCTATGACTGTAAGTACAGCAGGTCATACAGAAGGTAAATGCTGTCTTTTACTTCAATGGGAATGGAATAAAAAATAAGGATTCTGTGGAAGACTTGCTCCACTATGTAACTGCTAACTGAAATAGTTTTCTTACATTAGCATGGTTCAATGAAAGCATTAATGACACATGCTGATGAAGAATGCAAGAGTAAATAGAAAGGCAGAAGCGTAGTTTGCTCTCTGTGTTTGTCCCCAGGGTTCTGGACTTATGGTTTTCTTTATCTTTGCATCTGATCTAATTATGTGGTGAATAAAGAACCCAGTAAGGGCTATGCTGTTACAGTGTTCAGGTTTATTTCAACAAATTTGAAGATTACTACATTATGATGAACAAGAATTTGCTGAAGTAAGGAATTTCATTGTGTTTTGTGTTAAATTAGACCTACTCGTGCATTCGTCGACTTAAAGTTGTCAGGAGGGCAGGCTGATAACATTGAATCGAGACAAACGGGGTATCTGCTGTGATGAACTAGGCCTAACTGTTTAACCAACAGCAATCAGAGGCAGGTAAATAAATGAAGGATTGACTTACAAGGAAGTTGAATTAAAGTGGATGAATTTGATGTCAAATTAGGTACAGAAAAGAAATAATGAATAGGAAAAAAATGGATTATGATTATTAGCTTAAGATAGAAAAAAGGCAAATATTTGACTTTATTTAAAACCTCCAAAAACATGTCACTGCTGATGTGAATTAAGTTCTTACCTTCAAATTGTTTGCTTTCTTGGCCAAAAAGATTGATCGACAGTTATAAACAAACACCCCATTATTATATATGAAACTTACACTATATGTCACTGACCATCATTTTCTTTTTTTATTTATAGAAAGGATGTGGACTTTGTTGGCTGGGCTCATTGCCCATCCTAGCTGCTTTGAAGAAGATGGTGGCGAGCTGCCTTCTTGTACTGCTACGGCCTTTCGTGTAAAGAAGCACCTACAATGATGGTAGGTAGACAGTTCCAGGATGTTGACCCAGTAATTGTGAAGGAATGGTAAGATAGTTCCAAGTAGGATTTTAAGTGATTGGAAGAACTTTGAAGGTGACGGTATTCCCATGCATTTGCTGCACTTGTCTTTCAGAAGACTGTAGAGGCTGAGTCACTGAGTATATTCAAGATAGAAATTGCTACATTCTTCGATATTGAAGGTTTCAAACTGGACAAAGAGAAGGGGACATATGGCTTTGAGGTATAGTATAAGTCACGATCATGTGGAATGGTGTTGCAGGCTCGTTAGGACTAAATGTTGTACACTTGCTCCCACTTTCTAAGTGGTAGAGGTCATATATTTTGAAGAGTCAAGAATGTGGTGCTGGAAAAGCACAGCAGGTCAGACAGCATCTGAGGAGCAGGAGAGTTGATGTTTCGGGCAAACACCCCTCATCAAGAATGAGGCTCAATCCCTCATTCCTGACGAAGGGCTTTTGCCTAAAACGTCAACTCTTTTGCTCCTCAGATGTTGCCTGACCTGCTGTGCTTTTCTGGCACCACACTCTCGACTCTAATCTCCAGCATCAGCAATTCTCACTTTTGCCTATATACTTGGAAGATGCTATCAAAAGAGATTTGGTGAGTTACTGCAGTGCATCTTGCAGATGTACCACCTTGATGTTATGATGCATCACTTCTGAAGAAAGTGAATCTTGCAGGTGGCTGTTGGGGTGCTAAATAAATGGGTTGTTTTGTCCAGGATGATGTCCATGTAAATGAGGAAAGTTCCATCAGACCCCTGACTTGAAGATGGTGAACAGACTTGGGGAAACAGGAGGTGTGTTAGTCATTACAGAATTCTTAGCCTCTGATCTGCTCTCGTAGCCACATTATTGCTTGTCCAGTTCAAAACCTGATCAATGGTGACCCCTAAAATGTTGGTAGTTGTGGATTTCATATTCGCAATGCCTTTGAATGTCAAGGGGCAATGGTTATATTCTCCAATAATACAGAAATTCCATGCCTGGCATTTGTCTAGCTGAAATATTGCTTGTTATTTATCAGCCCAAGTTACACTAGTTTAATGGAAAGTTGATGTATAAATGAAGCAACTAGAGCAAATTCTGGGAAAATTAAAGCCAAGAAGCTGCATTCATGAAAATATGAGGGTCCACTGTGTATCAGCAAGAAATCATTTTTGGTAATTTGCAACCTGTGGTGCATATTTTATTGGGAGTAGAAGAATATATTACGGATTAATTTGCATAATACTAAGGCCATTAGGCAACAGAAGTAGAAACAAAAATAGGTTATTTGGCCCAAGAAGTCCAATGAAATCATAACCGATTTGATAATCTTCAACTCCATTTTCCTGCTTTGACTAGACTGAGAATACAATTCAATTCAGGATGTAGGGTTTGCTCACTGAGCTGAAAAGTTCATTTTTAGATGTTGCATCACCATACTAGGTAACATCTTCATGGTGATGAAACATCTGAAAATGAATTTTCCAGCTCAGTGAGCAAACCTACATCCAGAACCTCAACCTGGGCTAAAATCTTCTCAAAACTCACAATTCAATTCAATTGATTTCTTGCTGACTTATTTGCGCACAAGTTAAAATTACTGGAACATTTTGCAAAGCAGTATTAGCACAAAGTGATCCACCTTTTTGAAGCTTATCATTAACATGGTGACATATTTATTTCTCCCTGACTGACTCTGTCTGTTTGTCTTTTCTTCTGCTCTCTCACTTGCAATGGTTGAAATTTTATCTTTCACTGTATTGACTCACACTTATGGGCAAAGTGCTGCCATGGGATGTCATTGTCATCTGAAGGATTACTGGCCAGGAAACACTCCAACTCTTACTGCCTGCCCATATGTATATTGCAAGGATTTACATGCTGGAAGCCAACATTTACAGAGAGATCTTCCATAGCTAAAATGTCTATAGTGGGTCTTGTACTGGCCCAGAGATAAAAATGCAATCACTGTGCCACATTATGTTTTAAATATATATGTAAAATATTAAAAACATAGTAGTCTTCAATCATGAGATGGGAATTTCTCTTTGATCAATTTTGATGCTGCAGATGCAACTCATTCTAACATATTTTATTAAGTTATAGCACTCTTGCTTTATGTTTTAATTCTTTATCCCTATCTACTGAATTGAATCACTTTCCCTAATAATTACAGATTCCCTGTCATCCATGATGGTGCTGGAGTTATTCGCTATGGTTCTGAAAAATTCTCTAAGATGATTAAGGGACCTTTAGAGAGTAATTAATAATAAATGCTGCAGAGGGGTGGAAAACCAAATTATTACACATATTATAATTATTTATTTTATATGTGGGCAAAATAAATCATGGTAATTTTCTCAATTGAAACTATCATATGACTTTTGTTGGATGGTTTATTGCAGTAGTACAGGTTAATTGCATTTCATTTACTAAACAGTAAATCATCAAATGCTGTTCTTAAAGTGGTAAATATAGACAAATGGATTTCAGCTTCCATCACTTGATTGTTTTATACAAGACTCTTTCACAGGTTAACATAATTTTTATGAAGGGAAAAAAACATGAGCCTAAAAGAGTTGCAGTGATTGCATGGTCACAGACTGAGACAAGTCTTGTGAGACCCATGTGGAATAAATAAAGTTTTCTGCATTCAAATTACCATTTTATCTGAAGGCATTAAAGCCAAGCATTTGAGTTAACATCAATAAGTTTGCATCTCTTGTATTAATTAATACTTTTATGATAACAACCGGAAATGAATGCTCACCTGCCAGTTAGCCATTTGGCAGGCCAATGGAGCCAGAATGATGAATACACACTGAACTATATTTCAACAGCTGTTTTTGAGCAACAGGGCAGAAAGAAAGAAAATAGGTTTGTAAGTGACAACTTGAAGATTTTCTTTCTTTCTCCTTGCATTCTAATCATCTCAGAAGATAGAAGCTGGTGAAAAAACAAATTGAAGAAACAACTATTCATCAAAAACTGAAATATATCTAAAACTTTTGCTACTGTAATGATTGGAACCAGGGCCAAGTGGATCTCATTGACTATGAGATCCTTGATTGGGGTTGTTAACCTGGGCCTGACTGACAGATATAAACAGGAGGACTGACTGACAGATATAAACAGGAGATTTCATGGCGGACTGAGAACTGGAAGAGGCATGGAGTAGAATGAGAGCCGGACGGTGCGTAGGGGCAGGCTGCCTTAGAGTGGTTGGAAGGTGGGAGGGATGGGGGCTAGCTGGGTATGTATTGTATGCACTTTTTTTTGTAATTGGATCGTCTTATGTACAAATGTCATTGTTGCTGTCTTGCAATGTTTGAAACTGGGATTTGAGTTTTGTCCTCATTTCCCTATAAACTGGTTGAACGGCAGGATTTGGGGCCTGGCTTAGCTGCTACTTTCTGTTGTAGCAATAAAATTGCTGTTTCTTCATATACAGCTGTAAATGTTAACTGTTTTTTGTAAAGTGTTTTGAAAACTGTTTAATAAAATTTTAAAAAAATAAACAGGAGATTGATAGCATCTCTTCATTCTAGAGACTGGCTCTGGACTGACCAGTCACAGCCTATGCCCTGTGCACATGGAAATAAAGATTGACTTAATAATGCGATACCTGCCTCCTTGGAGTTATTTCAGTGGCGACAAGAGTGGGATAGTATGGTCCTGAGGAAAATTCACTCACAACAGTCATCTCTGACCTGGGCTAAGCATTTCTAGCATCATGCCTTTATTTAGGAAGCTTAACGCATTCAATCATACCATTAAAGACACGGCCCAGAATGTGGAAAGAATGCATTATTGTTTCTCGGCAAATTATACTGATGCAGATGAAAAACAACAATTCTTCTGACTGCATATTGATCTGTAGCATTTTCAGTTATTAGGTATCTAGCTTTCCCTGAGGCAGCAGGTACTAAAACCTTTCATGAATTGACGGATTTAGCGAAGGAATATTATGACTCCAAGCGTCCCTCAATTTGGCTGTTCAAATACCAGAGGAATCCTTATCAGGATTTTCAATGAGGTTAAGATGACTGGCAGAGCCATGCAATTTTGGATCAACCCTGAATGAAATGCTGAATGACCTTTTGGTATGTGGAATTAATGACATAATTGTACAAAAGCATCTACTAGTCAAAAACCCAACTGGACTTCAAATGTGCAGTACAGCTGACTTTGTCATTTGAAAGAAAAGCAGCATTTGGGCTAAAGGGCATCCCAATGGGAGTGTGTGACAATGCTGTCACTTTAAAAGGGTTAGTTTGTCCTTGAGTTTTATTTCAAGAGAGATCTTAAAGGCAAAGGGGTCAAAATGTCTACTTTAACAATGGTAGGGGAGTGGCCAGTTCTCCCAGTTCAGTTTTTTTCTAGTTTGGTGTAGGTGTAACAATGAGAACCTTCTGTTTTAGCTGAAGCACAGAAGATCCTGCAGTCCAGAAAGGTTCCAAGCTTCAGCGAATGCTTCCTGACTGACTTTTCTCTCTGAACTCTCGTTGTTCCCTCCTACATGTAAGAAACTGTATTTCAATTTACCTTTTTGCCAAGCAGTGTGTTTATGGAATGTTATTGGATTGGAATAGCTCCTTAGTTAAATTGCTGTATAGGGTCAGTTAAGTTTTCCAATAGTGAAGTGATTCTACATTCTGTTTAATTTTCTTCATGTTTCAACTCTTGTGTTTAAATAAATTCTGTTTTGCTTAAAGCTGAATGGTTTGACCAGCTGTGTCACACCTGGGATATCCACTTCAACAGCTGCCTTTAAAATAAGAAAAGAGTCTAGGCTACCTTCTTAAAATGTTTTGAGGGGGGTCTGGCCCAGTCCATAACAAGTGGACACATCCACCTCCTCCAACTGAGCTTAGGGAACACCACTCGAGTGTAGGCCATCATGGAGCCTCACGCAGAGCATTTCCTGAGCAGAGGGACCCTAGCTCAGCCCACAGATAAACCACAAATCAAAGTGGAGCATCGGCCAAATAGCTAAAATGTTCTTCAGGGTCCAGGTCAGCATTGACAGTACTGCTACTGTTTCACCCTTACCCGCTCCGGGTTCCTGGTCATTGTGAATGGCCATTCAAAGTGTTTGGACATGCATAGAGTTCATTTGGCAAACTCAGGGATGACGATTGAAAAGCTGCGAGCATCATTCACGATAAACAGACTCTTGGAAGTTTTGGCTCAGACAATGGGATATCATTTACCATCAGGGAATTTGAGTATTTCCTAAAGTCGAATGGCACTGAACATGTTCATCGAATGGTCTGACGGAAAGAGCAGTGTAAATATTGAAGGCAGGCTAAAGGAAATAGCCTACAGCTTTATTCGATACCAAACTGTCCTGGTTTCTGTTTGATTATACGACCACCCTTCACACAACTATAGGGCTAGCTCCAGCACAGTTGCTGAGGGGGTGAAGACTCCATACCAGGTTAAACCTGATATTCCCAGACCTGGGGGAAGAGTGAAACGACAGCAGGAATGCCAATGCCCATATGCCTTTTGTAAACGAGAAAGAGAGTTTACGTCAAGGGATGAAGTTTGGTGTCAAAACCACAAAATTGGCCCAGCATGGGTATGAGACAAGATCAACATTATGTGAGGTCCCATGACATACAAAGTTCATGTAGGTGACTTGGCCGTGAACAAGCACGTGAACCACCTGAAAGCCACTACCTCACAAATGGAGCGGGAGCAAAATATACCTGGCCCCTCAGAGTAGCCAGAAAGCCTGTATCTAAGCCAGAGTCAGAGGAACCAGAACTGTGGTGAAAATGTCCCAGGAGAAGCTACAAGGAAAAAAGCAGGCCTACATCTCCCGACCTAGTAGAGAGGAATGTAATGGTTGAAGTGAGGGCCAGGGTGGAACTCATTGACTATGAGATCCTTGATTGGGGTTTTTAAACTGGGCCAATCAGTGAGCCCTGGCTGACAGATATAAACAGGAGATTTGGAGAGTCTCATCATCAGACTGGCTCTGAGCTGGCTTGTCAGAGCCTATGTACTATGCACATGTAAATAAAGGATTACCTGCCTCCTTACCTTATTTAAGCCACTGCTGAGGATACCAGTCAGATTTTAAAAATTACGTAACAAGGACTCTAATGACTTTGAATTGTCAAACATGAATTCTCTCTGTCATAATTAGTCTTTCTCATTAGTAAATTTACTCTTATTATTTGTGTTAAATGTCACACATTTATTATTTTTTCTAGGGGTTAGTGAGCAATAAAATTCATCTTTCTCTCATCCAAGAAATCCATGGATCCTTTAATTTCCAATGAAGTTTGTTATATTGAAGTGTGATAGTTACCTCCAAACATATACTAAAAAATTTAACTATAGGGAGGGAGTTAAAAAGGTGGGTAATTTCCTGTCCTCACTTTGTCATGACACTGTGATGGTAAATATGTGAAGCTATCCAATTTGTTAAATAACTGGCTGCAACCATAGATCATGCCAGAGTTCAGATATCCATGTGATCATAGGATGCCCCACCACCCCCCACTAATTCTCCTGATTTTGCCAGATGAAGTGCATCCAGATAGTACTTTTGTAATCATTTTTAAATACCTGAAACATCTTTTTAAAAGTTTCTTTTACATCATACTATGATTCTAACCTAATCGGGCCCAAAAATATACAACTTGTGCCTGGTCGATCCTATTTTACAAAGCACAATATTTACGTTGATGATGCATTTGATCTATATTGAGGGAACAAATCATGTTCCAGTTTGAAAGGTTCTAACCAGTTTCAGAGAGAACATATGGGTTTCATCAGCTGCCTCAGTCCTTCTCCTTTGAAATTGTAATGTGTAATTAGATTAGATTAGATTACTTACAACGTGGAAACAGCCCTTCGGCCCAACAAGGGGAAAAAAAACTTGCATCCATATATTACAATTTACAATAACATCTTGAATGCATACAGAACTTTTAAAAGAGCAAAATATCCCAAGGTGCTTATTTCAGGATTTCAGAAAACCTAAAAAACAATTTACAGCCAAGGAATTACTTTTGAATTATAGTCACTTCTATAATGTAAGAAACACAGCAACCAATTTAAATAAAGTTAGGGCCACACTTGCAAAATATAATTTCAACCAAGCTTCCAATTGCATACAGCATTTTTGTTAACTGGAGATCATTGGAATATCAAGGCCTGTATTTACATTTATTATTAGTTTTGATTAAAATAGTCCTCCTTCATTAAATCTGTAAAGTAAATCACTGAAATCCTTGTTGATTGAAATAAAGATGATTTATTTTACTTCTAATACAATAGAGATGAAATATTGTACATTGATGGTACAATAACAATTGTGGAGAAAATACAACATTAATTAATGACCAATTTATTACATTATGTTGTTGTTCATAAAATAGTACTCATAAGTCATTGCTGTGGGAAAATAGATGGTCACTCCAGCACCATTTACCAAGTGGTAGCTCAGATATGAAAATGTTACATTTGAAAATCAAGGAAATTAATAGTCATGACTTTCTTGTGTACCTGATGAATTTCTAGAAAATAACAGCTTTGTCTTGCCTTAATAATCTTCTTATCATGCTCTGGGCTGCTATAGTCAAAATGCAAGGAATTCGTTTTGCTCATGCAAGTGGCCATCAGAGGTAATTGAGTCGAGGGACAAAAGAGCTGAGATCACAAGAGAATGCGACAGAACTGGAACAGTCATCATGCAAATTGCCTACTTTCTGTTTGGAACATTGTTATTGTAAACTTACTTATGCAAATCTACCTGCTGTTAACCCTTAACATATGTAACTTAATTACTACTTACTAATTCTCTGCATTAGAAAACACAATTATACTTATGAAAATTATTTACCTTATGCATTATTGTGCCATACTTTGCAGGAACTGTTATCTCTGCAACTGGAGATGATCTATTATAACTGCCAATAACATCAGTAATGTATTACACTTATTGGTAATTGTCATATTTGTAACTGTCATATTTGTCATTGTCATA
Source organism: Chiloscyllium plagiosum (assembly GCF_004010195.1). Classification (NCBI taxonomy): domain Eukaryota; kingdom Metazoa; phylum Chordata; class Chondrichthyes; order Orectolobiformes; family Hemiscylliidae; genus Chiloscyllium; species Chiloscyllium plagiosum. The sequence continues at coordinate 57,383,645 of NC_057712.1, forward strand.
AGTCAGAGATAATCACATCTCAGATTCAAAGTGCTGAAGCATCATCGCGTATATTTATTTGGTGAACTGAAAAACTGATGCATGTTTACTCAGCACATGATTATAGTGAATGTAGTACCTTGGGATAGATTTTCACATAACAATTAGTTCCCACCTATTAACAAGTAATATAAGATACATTCACAATATGTAACGAAATTAAAATAAAAAAGTAGATATTTTTATTATAATACTGAAATTATGTATTTTTAAATTACTTGACAGCAATATACAACAATGTCTTTTACAATACAAGGAAAATCTGTGATTCCCAAGATTAAGTCCTTTTATTTTTTTGTTCAATACTTAAAGAACCCATATATTTCTACAATTGTACATTTTGCTGAATATTCTGCTCAAGACTGAAAAATATTAAATTGCTAGGGCAAAATTCTGTTCTATAACTTGGAGAATAATTCCTCACATGATCATCACCATACCACATCTGACAATGTAATAATAAAGACTATCAGGAAAATGCAAATCAATTTTTTTGTAGAAATGTGTCATATCGAAAGAAAGAAATGTCTAAGGCTAATTATGTTCTTGTGAAATTGTATTTGTAGCTGGAAACCTTGCATGAAAACAACTCAGAAATGGAAAGAAATGGTTAAATGTTTCTGTGTTCCAACATTCAGTGATTCGAGGAATAGCCAGAATGCAGAAGTTCCACAAAATGTTGTTATTCACATCTTACATCACTTCTCTGTTTTTTGTGTAGTGTCAGAGCTGTGCATTTCTTGATGTTTATTTATCAACACTCAAAAATTTCAAACTCCAGGTTAAGGAAATGACCTGTTTATTTCGATTCTGATTTGGAAGGTGACCTAGCATAGGACCAACAGATGAGCATGACTGTTTCTGCTTATTAACTTACATTTTCATTTTGTCTTTGGCAACATTTAAAATATCCAACTTATCCTTGCAATTCAAATCTGATTCTGCCAGGGGATCAATATTGACAGAAAATCTCAAGTTGTTAATGTAACTCTCTTAAAAGTCGATTTTTTTTTCAGTTTCCATAAGCTTCTCCCTTGAAAGTGTTTATTGATTAAGACAGAGGACAATAAGTAGCAATGTTAGTATCATCTCTAGTATACAGCTGATTTATTAGCATGCCATTAATTCATGCTTCACTTCCAGTTTAATTGGAAAAACATTGTGAAGTGAGCTGATTGCTTTTCATTCTCTTTGGTATTTGAAAATTTTAAATAGATCAAGGAGCCAGCTAGCATCTTGAAGTCATTAAATCACTTCTAGTTTCTGTTAATTCTCAATATCAAATATGAGAACAATATCAGTGCATTAATGAAACTAAAATTGTTACTTCTATCCACCAGCTGGTTTTGAAAGATTTTAAGCATGATTTTTAAAGAAAATTTATGTAAATCTATAAATGATAAGCTCTAACAATACATGAGGCCTTTGTCTGTGATGTTAATTCATTAATTATCTTTTGAATACAAAAGATTGAACACAAAAAATCATCAAACTATATATTGAACCATAGTCAATAATACTAGCAATAATTTCGAGACTATGCTTACATAATCTACACAAAAATTATGTAAAATATAAATGGATTGTGATTTCATATCTGAAAAGTTTTGATAATCGATCAAAGCCATTATGGTATGAAAATGACAAGGGTGAACATTTTTCTACATGTTACCATTTCTAATTTCTATCGAACCTTCAGCTTCTCTCCCATTTACGTGAAAACTATCTAAACCATTAGGGAGTAAAGACATGGGCTGGGCCTTTCATTTATTAGGGATGAAGCTTGTTTTGTGCATAAAGGGTATGCTTTTTAGAATCTCATCATTTTTTTGTAAGCTTGAGTTCTTTTGTGTACATATATCTTGATTCCATGTACATCAAAAACCTTGCATATTTTATAAAATCAATGAATCATTTTTTACAGCAAGAACCTCATTCTTTTGGTCACTGGATTCTTGTCTCGTGTAGTGATTAAAATGAGTTCAGCTAGGTGGACCTCATAGAATATCACCTCCCTGTAAATCTGATCCAATCAGGGAATCTTGCTTGACAGATATAAACAAGAACATTAGATGTTTTATTCACTCTGAGGCAGCCAGACCACTGTCAATTTCAATACACGTGTCAATGAAGGGTGATTTGGTGACGACATACTAGCTTGTGTGGAGTTATTTCATCTTGCCTTGCATGCACAGGGTCTAACATTATTTGTACTTTTTCCGAAACTCCACAACGAGGCTCCAACTCCATTTCTGCCCTGCCAAATTTTGAGGTGGAACCAAACAATTTGCAAACTTTGTGTCATATTTTACCCCATCGTTGTCAATCATTTATCTGCATTTTCATGATCCCTGCTTTCCACTTTGATAACATCATGCAATTCTGTTCTGTCTCAGCTCATCTACTGACAATCCTCTCCAATGATTTCACTCTTCCCATACAGGTCCATCCCACATTTTACTCTCCGTAAACCTAAAGTAATCCAAAATACATCTGTCCATGTCATGTCTTGCATATTGACCCATCACTCTACAGAAATGGCTCTCAGTTAAGCTATGCTTCAAATTTAAAATTCTCCTACATATTTTCTCATCCATGAATTGTCCCTAGTCAACCCCCACCCTGTCTATATCTGTAATCTGTTATAGTTTTATCATCCTCAGAGATATCTGTGCTCCTCGGACTCTGGCCTCTTGAACGTCTCCAATTTTAATCATTTCAGCATTGATGACTGAGCTTTTAGATACTTTGGTCCTAATATAAGTCAGGGAGGGTCACAGAGGACTGAAAAATGGTGAATTAGAATTAGAATCAGAATCAGAATCCCTACAGCGTGGAAACAGGCCCTTCAGCCCAACAAGCCCACACTAACCCTCTGAACAGTAACCCACCCAGACCCATTCCCTTTCATTTACTCCTGACTAATAACATGCACTACGGGCAATTCACCTAACTTGCACATCTTTGGATTGTGGAAGGAAACTGGAGCACCCGGGGAAACCCACACAGATAGAGGGAGAATGTGCAAACTGCACATAAACAGTTGCCCAAGGCTGGAATCGAACCCAGGTCCCTGGTGCTGTGAGGCAGCAGTGCTAACCACTGACCCACCATGCCACCCCTAATGAATGGAGGGAGGCATAAGACAGGAAATTACAGCCTGGTTCACCTTTGGATGTCAGTAAGATTTTAGAGTCCATGAAACAGAAAGGGATTTAGAAGCCCTTATTCAGGATTCTATGAAGGTTAACATGCAGGTTCAATTGATAGTTAAGAAGGCAAATGAAGTATTAGCATTCATTTTAAGAGGGCTGGAATACAAGAACAGAAATATACCATGAAACAACTCAACAGAGGCTAATATTCCGTCACCATTTATTCATACCTAGAAAGTCCTTGACTCTGGTGCAGCTTCATCAGAGTCAACTCCTGTAGTGTCAGGATGTCTGTCACTCCTGTTTTTATCTGTCAGCCAGGGTTCCCTGATTAACAGCCCTAATCAGGGAACTCATAGTGTATGAGGGCCACCTGGCTGTCTTTGTTACAATCACTACATCTCTCACTCTCTGAGTCCGAGGACATAGGCTTGTTCTTTAGTTTGTACCTCCTTGTCCGTTTTAGCATTGAGTCAGGTTCCTTTGAATCTGCCTCGGATATGTACGGTGTGTAATACACAGTAGCTTGCTGCTTGTGCCTGGAGCATTTTGGAAGAAGTTCATTCCCTTCTTCAGGTGGCAAAACTGTTGAGGTGATGACATCCATCATTTCTATCTCAGATTCTGAGGTCTCTTCAATGTTTGCTGGAGACAGAGAATGTACAGGTTCCACAAGGCTGTACGGTATTTTACTCTCATTTCATTTATGGGTTTGCAACTTTCATATGATTCACATGCTTTTCAGGACCATCACACCTACCTGAACTTTATATGTCACTAGACCTGACCTCACATCGACCATGCTTCTTACATGAAGTAAACTGTCTCTCTTGCTTAGTGGAATCTTGTGTCCGGCATTGGCATTCCTGACTTTGGCATGTTATTTCACTCTGCCCCCTAGGTTCAGAGAGATCAGATGAAACCTGGTGCAGAGTCTTCTCTACATTGGCAATGCTGCTGGAGCTATCCCAATGGTTGCATGAGGGGTCATATAATCAAATAGGAACCGAGGCAGTTTGATATGTAGTGAAGCTACAGGCTTTTTGTTTAAGCTTGCTATTAAAGTTGGACTAATCTTTTCTGCCAGACCATTGAATAATGGATTGCATGAACTGTCCTTATATGTCAAATGCCATTTGATTTTAGGCAATACTCAAATTCCCTGCTGGGAAACGATGGTCTGTTATCTGTGACCAACACATCCATGTATTGAAAAAAGATGCATACAATTCTTCTATCCTTGTTCCCATGTTTTATGAATGTACTTTACGCATATCCTACCACTTTGAGTGGGCATCCACACTGACTAACAACATTGAGCCAATGAAAGAATCTTCATAGTCCATGTGTAACTGATTCCAGGGTTTACCCAGTCATTCCCACGAATTGGGGGAGCTGCTGGCTGTAATTTTTGTTGGCACACTGGACACTGCCTAACCAATGCGACTATATCTGCATTCAATCCTGGCCATGAGATACACCTTCTCACTAGCATCTTCAATTTGGAAACCTTGGATGAAGCTGGTAGATTTCAGCCGTATCTGGTAGTGACCCTTATTCAGGAAAATCAATTTTGCTGCCCATAATAATATGCCATCCTTTACTGTGATCTGGTCTCTCTGATCCGAAAAGGTTTCAATTCTGGTTATGACAGCTCTTTTGTTTCCCCCATCACCACCTGCTGTTTCAATTTTGCCAAGGCTGGATATTTCTGCGTCCAAAGTCGGATATTGTCAGTGCTGATTGGAAATATATCCTGAAAATGAAAAACCAAAGTAGCGTGTTGCTGGAAAAACAAAGCAGGTCAGGCAGCATTTGAGGAGCAGGAGAATTGATGCTTCGGGCCGGAGCCCTTCATCAGGAATTCTGCTGTGCTATTCCAGTAACACACTCTCAACTCTGATCCCCAGCATCTGCAGACCTCACTTTCTTCCAGTGGCAGTACCATTGGTGATATATCTGCTAGAAGGAGGTGGATCAATGCATCTGCATTTGCTACTTGGCCTTCCGGATGGTGTTCCAACTTGTAATTATAGGCACTTGGTATTAGAGCCCAATATGTATGCAGCTTGAAGCTCTAGGTGGTACTACCTTGTCTACTTTAAGTAGACCTACCACAGTCTTGTGGTCTGTTATTATTACAAATTTACATCAGTAAAGGCATTGGTGGAACTTCCGGACTTCAAAAATGACCGCCAAACTTCCTTCCCTATTTAGGCTTATTTACGCTTTGCATTAACCAAAGTCCTGGATGCACACACTATTGAGCACTCCTCTCCATTGGGCCACCTGTGACCTAAGACTACTCCAATGCTTTATGGGGAGGCATCACATGTTTATATCAGATGTTGCTTGGAATCATAGTGTGCCAACACCTATGACAATGAAATGCTCTTTCTTCACTTCTCTGAAAGTTATGCCTTGGCTCCATGACCAATTCCAAGGCTGACCTTTTTTTGAGGAGTTGATGCAAAGGTGCCAGGATGGAGGCCAGATTACATATGAACTTTCCATAATAATTCTCCAGCCCGAGGGAGATCTGAGCTCTGACACAGATATGGGAACCAGGGCACCTTTAATTGCCCTCACTTTATCTTCCAAAGAGTGTAATCTGGTCTTGTTGACTCTGTAACACATGGAGGTGACTTGACGTGCCTAACACACAGACTTTTCCCTTATAAGGCATATCCCCGGCTGGGAGAAGTATTTAAGGACTATTTCTATGGTTGCTAAGTGCTCCTATTGGTCTTCCCTGTTATTAGCACATCATTTGGATAAATGGTCATATAGACCTTGTATGATGGAAAATAGCATAGGCTGATGATACCCCAAAGGGGAAACTCATATATTGGTATAAGCCCTTGTGGGTATTATTTGTAGCATACTGCTAGGAATCCTCATCTAATCGCAATTGCAGGCACGCATGGCTCGTGTCCAGGTTTTGAAGGACAGCACCTTGCCAGCTTTGCTTATAAATCCTCTACGTGAAGGATTGGGAATTTATTCACTTGCAAACTTTCTGGGTATTTAATTAGGACTTCACTCAAGCAGTCATTTTCAAAATAAGAAATGTTCAACCAATCTAAGTGAATCTTTCTCCATAAATTTTGCCCCATCAATCTTGGGCCTGAGTCTTTTACTACAATCAGTGATAACTGAACCAGCTGCTTCTCATAAGAGACTGGAACTGCAGTTTTATCCTTAATCTGTGAATGCTCCCCCCAGTATAGGTTCTCACTCTAACTGAGTTCTTGTGCAACCTTAAGGATTGGAGCCTAGAGTAAATTTGGTTAGAGACTGTTTCTGCGATCACTGACATGGCCATGATGGTTTCGAGCTCCATTAGAACTAAGTGACTATTTAACCAGATGTTTATGTTGATTGGTTCTGATTTGGATGTTGTTAAGCAGTTAACTGTTCCAAACCAGGTGTAGGTGACTTTTCAGGATGTGCAGGATACTGACCTATGACTTAGTTTAGATCTAGTGGGACTCTTTTGCTATCTTGAGTACGCATACTGGCAGCAATTACACTAACTTGCTGGCCTGGATCCTGAAGAAAATGTTCACAATTTGGCCGATGCTTGGTGTTGGTTTGGGGTTTTGCTGTGTGTTGACTTGGAATCATTCTGTTCAGGATGTATCTTAAGTGAGGCTATGCAATTGCCTGTACTCAAATGGTTATCCCCAAACTCAGCCATACTAGTGAGGGTGTCTACATCCATCAGAATACCCTGCAATTATTCTGCTTAATTTGTCACATTTTGTAATGATTGAGTCCATTGTAGTGCCTGTTTGAAGTCCAGCTAATAGGCACTTTTGCATGGTTACATCATTAATCTCACATACCAACCTCAGCAGCTCATTAAGGGTTAAACCAAAGTCACATGCCTCTGCCAGTCGTCTTTACCTCATCAAAACTCCCTGACATGGATTCCCCTGCTTCTCAAATTGCTGAGTAAAAAATGATAGCCTCTCAGAATTAGAGAAAGCTTGCAGTGATAATGCTACTTTACTAAATTTGTCATCTCTTGAAGGTTTTAGTATTTGGTGCCTCAGGGAATATTAGGATCTGAATTACTGAAAAAGCTGTGGGTCCACAACCTGTCATGAGAACTACCAATTCCTTTTCATTTACCCGATGTCATTTGTTAAAAAAAAACACATTCTTTCCACATACTGCGCCCAGTCTTCGACTGCAGGGTTGAATGAGTCAAGCTTCCCAAATAACAGTGTGATGAAAGCAATGCTTGCCCCAACTCAAAGATGACTGTTGCGAATGATTTTTTTTCAGGATGTGCTTCACTCTCATAGCTACTGAAATATCTTCACAGAGGCTGATTACCCAACACCAAGTCATTCTTTATTTACACATAGAAAGTTCTTGACACTGATCCAGCTCCCTCAGAACTAACTCTCTGGGTGACACAATGTCTGACACATCTGTTTTTATCTGTCAGCCACGACTCCCTGATTGGACCAGGTTAACAACCCAAATCAGGGAACTCAGTTTCAATGGTGTTCATCTGGCTGACCTCATTATAATCGCTACATACTGCTGAGGCTACATAAGGCATTGGTCAGACCACATTTAAAATATTGTCAGCAGTTTTGGACCCTATACTTAAGGAAGGATATGTGGGCATTGGAGGGAGTCAGAGCAAGTTTACAAGTATGATCCCAGCATTGAAGGACTTGTTACACAAGGATTAGTTTCTGTGTCTGTACTTGATTTAGAAGGATGGAGGGAATCTCAATAAAATGAGAGGCCTAAATAATATGGAGATGTTTCCACTAGTAGGAGAGATATGACTTGAAGGCACTGCCTCATAGTAAAAGGATGACCATTTAGAACAAGATGAGGAGGAATTTCTTCAGCCAGAGGGTGCTTCATCTGTGGAACTCATTGCTGCAGTGAGCTGGAGAGGTCCAACTCATTGAATGTTGGTGAGACCATGCAGCCACTATGATGATGGATAAATGGACACTGCACAGTAATCACCAGACAGGAATGGTCCCTCCCAGTCAGGGAACACTTCGGCAGTCAAGGACATTCAACCTCTGATCATCAGGATACACAATAATGCAGAATAGCCAAGCAGAAACTGATAGCCAAGTTCTGTACCCATGAAGATGGCCTCAAACATGATCTTGGGTTCATGTCATGCCATGTGTGACCCCACGATACTGTTCCATAAAATCTTGCTTACTCTCCTGCTTTGACACCATCACCTTGATAAATTATTATGATCTCTCTACCTTAATTAGTTTGTATTGTTTTGGATTACTTGTTACTTTGGCTAGACCCTCGGCTTGTGACTCTTATATCTAGTATGTTATTCCAGCCATTTAGTTTGCCTCCAGCACCACCTACTTTTAATTTTTTGTAATTATTTTTCTGCCTCAACTAATCAGATTATAATTATCCCTTCACTTGTTATTCACTTTACTCACAATGTCTGGCACTCTTTATCACCTGCAGAGACCTGTTATTCAGCCCGTTGACACTCCCCTCACACCATTTGTATCATGCTTTGATCAGTCTGATTATAAAGTCTGTGCCTAGGTTTTTTGTTAACTTTACATGACAAAGCTTGAGATTTCAAATAAACTTATTGGACTATAACCCAGTGTCATATGATTTTGACCTTGTTCACCTCAGTCCAACTCCGGCACCTCCACATCAATGTATGACAGAGTTAAATGTATTCTTTTTATGGATAAGGGGGTCAAAAGTTACAGTGACAAAGTAGGGTAATGGGATTGAGAAACTTATCAACCATGATTGAATGGTAGAGCAGAATTTATGGGGCAGACTGGTTAATTCTAAACATATGTCTTCTGGTGTTGATTAGATTAGATTAGATTAGATTACTTACAGTGTGGAAACAGGCCCTTCGGCCCAACAAGTCCACACCGACCCGCCGAAGCGCAACCCACCCATACCCCTACCTTTACCCGTTTAACCTAACACTACGGGCAATTTAGCATGGCCAATTCACCTGACCCGCACATCTTTGGACTGTGGGAGGAAACCGGAGCACCCGGAGGAAACCCACGCAGACACGGGGAGAATGTGCAAACTCCACACAGTCAGTTGCCTGAGTCGGGAATTGAACCCGGGTCTACAGGCGCTGTGAGGCAGCAGTGCTAACCACTGGGCCACCGTGCCGCCCACTCTTATGGGCCACCGTGCCGCTCTTATGAAATACCCTCCTGAGCTTATCTCCACAACAGGCTGTTTTTAATTTAATCTGGTGAGTGTGTAGCAAGTTCTTGACTTTGTCAGGCATTATTACTTTGCTTGGTACTGTTATGAAATTGAAGGTGTGTACTGTTCCTTTTAAAGAGAATGACTGCTGTTTGCACTGAGAGCTTACAACCACCTGTCGTATGACTAGCTAGCAGTCTCAAAGTGTACTGGAAAATTGAAAATATGTAACATTTGGCTGTGAAATAGATACCTGAGTTGGTTGCTGTTTTGACAACAATTCAAATTTAACCAATCAGTTTAAATTATGCCCCAGGATACTAAAACCCAATTGATTTTGAATTAATTCTTTTGCCAACATCGAACTAATGAGGCGATCTGATGTTGGGGGTATAAAAAAGGCAGACAGTTTGAAAGTCTGACCAAGGGACTGCTATTGATAGAGCAACTGCCATTGAGTGAGAGTCACTGCCATCAAGAAGGGCTGCCATTCAAAACACAATACAGTCTCTATCAAAGGTGCCTTTTTCATTTGAAACATCTTTGCAGTAAAAGAAAGAAGACGGCCCAGGGAGATGTTCAGCCGGAAGAAGGCAGGCACTGAAGATGGCAGCCACTGTATGGTTTTGAAATTAAGTTCTTGTAATTGTTTTTATTGTAACAGTATGTTGTTATAGAGTTGGAGGCAGATAATAAGCAGTTAAGAGAAAGGGGGGGGGGGTCTTGAGTTGTGAATAGTTGTTGTTTAATGTTCACTTTTAGAGTTAAGGAATAAATAGATATATTTTCTGTAAATTGTGAAATTGGGTAGTTCTCTGTCACTCATATTTTAACAAATTATGAAGAAAGGTGAACCTTTCTGAGTGTTTGGTTTAATTAGCTGAAGGGTCCACCACCATGTCATAACATTTTTAGGGGCTTGTCCAGGATTTGGACAGGTTTAGACAGATCCAGTCTGAGACTTGGACAGATTTGAACAGATTTGGGGTACAAAAGATCCCAGCAGATTTAAATACTTGTCTTTTAGTGTCCTAGATCTTTAAGTAAAAAGTAGGTGAGACAATTTGTTTACTTGTGTTTGGTTAAATTAAAAATGAGAAAAATGGCTCTGAAGATTGCTAAAGAGGTTCTGGGTTTGAAGATGATTCCCAAATTTGCCAGGAAAGTTTAGAAAGACAGAAGAGGCCATGCTTTTAGAATTATCAAATAAGTTAGACTTAGGTCCAAAGAAAAACTGAAATTGTAAGGGAGTTAGTTAAGCACTTAGGTGTGTCAGAGAAACAGACAGGTGCAGTAGAGTTAGTAAAGCCTACATTACAATTGAGGGAAATGGAGTTAGAAGATAAATAAAATGAAAGAAGAGCCATGAGAGAAGAAAGAGAGGGAGAAGAAAAGAAAAGAGAGAGAGAGGAAAAAGAAAGAGAGTGAAGGTTCTTAGCTGAGCAAAGAGAGACAGAAGAAAGAGATAGAGAAAGGGAGAGAGAATTTGAACTTCAGAAGTTATGAATTAGCCAAGAAAGTCAAGTTAACATGATAAAGGTGAAGAGAGAAAGGTAGTGATGTATACAAATACGTTAAGATACTACCAAATTTTGATGAGAAAGATGTCGAAGCCTTCTTTATTTCATTTGAAAAATTTGTGAGGTAGGTAGTGTGGTCAGAGAACTTGTAGGTAATGCTAGTTCAGACTAAGTTGGTAGGCAGAGCCAGTGGGGTATTTGGAGCTCTGTCAGATCAGGTGTCAAGAGATTATTTAGATGTTAAACAGGCTATTTTGAGTGCTTATGAATTGGTACCAGAAGTGTTCAGAAACATAAAGAAGGAACCAGGACAGATTCATGTTGAGTTCAAAGAATTAAACATAGTAATTTTGATAGATGGGTGCAGGCCTTAAAAATAGATAAGACCTATGAGGCTCTAAGAGAGATTATTCTGCTGGAGGAGTTTAAAAACTCACTTCCAGAGATAATAAGAATTCATGTGGATGAACAGAAAGTTCAAGGAGTGAGAAGGTAGCAGAGATGACAGATGAGTGTACGTTGGTGTATAAAGCAAAATTTTACTTCTGGCAAGAATTTCATCCAGTGAGGTATAGAAATTGGAAGAAGGGGAGATCCTACACTACAAAACAAAGAGTAGAGAATACTGGTAATTGTTTATCACAGGTTTAAAAAGAAGCCCAAGAAGGTGGAAAGGAGATGAAAGGCTTCAAGTGTTTTTGCTGTAATGGAGTGGGACACAGAAAATTACAGTGCTGGTGTTTTCAGAAGAGCACTGGGAAAAGGTGTTTTCACTGCCAGAAGGTGGGACACATAAAGTTACAGTGCTGGTTGTTAAAGAAAGGCACTGTGGGAAAGGATGTGGTAAAAGAGACTAAGCCAGTGGCATTAGTGAAAGTAACAAAGGAAACCCCAAGAAAAATCAAGGAGTGCACAGTCTAGGCAAAGGCTGGGTGTGGGTATGTGCCTGATCTCTATAAAGACTTCGCCTCTGTGGGTAAAGTTCACTCAGAAAGAATGGGGAGAAGGAAAACAAGTTATAATTTTGAGAGATATGGGATCTTTAATAGTAAGCAATAAATACATTCGCACTCTTTCTGACCTATTACCCAAGAGAATGGTAATTTGTGGGATAGATAGATAGATAGAAATTTAACATTCCCTTATGTAAGATCAAATTGGAGTGCCAACTCAACACTGGGGAAGTAACAGTGGGAGTGATTGACAGAGTGTCAGTTCCAGGAATACAGTTTGTTCTTGGGAACAATTTAGCAGGATCCAAGCTGGGAGTGACACCCCTTGTTGTGGAGAAGCCAAAGGAAGATCACAGAACTGAGGAGTTAAAAGAAATACCCTGGAAGTTTTCCAGACAGTGAGATAACAAGATCCCATTATCATAACTCATGGTACAAAGCAAAAGCTAAAGAGAAAAACAAAGGAGTTCAGGTTCAGTTAGCAGACACCCTGTTTAATGTAATGGTGCAGGAAAAGCCTGAACAGACAGAGGGTAGGGCAGAAGTGTTTAGTCCTGAAAGGCTAATGGACTTATAACAGAAAGACGAGACAATAACGGATATATATAACCAAAAGAGAAAATGCTGGAAAATCTCAGCAGGTCTGGCAGCATCTGTAAGGAGAGAAAAGAGCTGACGTTTCGAGTTTAACTGACCCTTTGTCATATATAAAGATATATATGTTGATGCATATTCAAAAAGGAATCAGGATGTATTCCATAGGGTTATTATCAAAGATAGAATCCAAAGATGAAAATGGATACCACGGCAGGTTAGTGCAGAGGAGAAATGGGTGGAAGTGCACTAGATTATGTTGTCGGTAGCATATAGACAGGAGGTGTTACGGATAGCACATGAACTACCTGTAAGAGGTCACCTAGGGGTACAAAAGACTCTGGTTAAGGCACAAAAACATTTTTATTGGCCTGGAATGCATAAGGATGTGGTTAACCTTTGCCATAGGTGTCATCCATGCCAATCGTAGGTAAGCCACAGGCAGTAATTAAACCAGCAACTTTGTTGCCAATTCCTGCATTTCAAGAACCTTTCATGTGGGTTATGATTGATTGTGTAGGTTCCCTCCTCAAACTAAAATGGGAACCTGTACTTGCTAACCATAATGGATGGGTCTACTAGATTTCCAGAGGCATTTCCATTACAGAGTATTAAAGCAAAAAAGGGTCTTAGAGGAGTTAATAGTTTTCATCACGCGGTATGGGCTACTCAGAGAGAGTCAGTCAGACCAAGGTTCTAATTTTACTGTTAGGCTGTCTATGGAAGTCATGGATAGCTTTGGCATACTTCACTTTAAATCAAGTGCATACCATCCTAAATCCCAGAAAGCTTTGGAAAGGTGGCATAAGATCCCGAAGGGAAAAGTGAGGACTGCAGATGCTGGATATCAGAGCTGAAAATCAGAGCCTTCAAAGGGCTCATGCCCGAAACATTGATTCTCCTGCTCCTTGGATGCTGCCTGATCTGCTGCACTTTTCCAGCAACACATTTTCAGATAAGATCCCGAAGACCATGTTGACAGCATACTATCAGGATTTCCCGAATGATTGGGATAAGTGTAACCCATTTGTATTATTTGTCATTAGAGATGCCCCAAATGAATCTATTCAATTTAATCCCTTTGAGTTAATATTCAGACATGAAGTGAGAGGCCCTTTGAAAATAATTAAAGAGAAATTGATAGGACCGAAGTCGAAGATCTCATACTTGGATTATGTATCTGATGTGAGGGCAAGATTAAATTGAGTAAGTGAATTAACTAAAGAGCACCTGAAGAGGGCACAGTGTAGAATGAAGCAGGAAGCAGGTGGCAGATAAAAATTCTGAAATTTGTACGTTTTCCATTGGGAATGACATATTAGTATTGTTACCGATGGTGGGAGATCCCTTCAGAGCCAGGTTTAGTGGTTCCTATCAAATTGAGAAAAAGAACGTTTTGCCTCGGAAGGCAGGGGAGGCAGGACCATCAATTATTTTTAAGACAGAGCTGGATTGATTCTTGTTAGGGAGGAGAATTGAGGGTTATTAGCAGTAGATGGGAATGTGGATTTCAAAACACAAAAAAGGTCTGTCAAGATATTATTGAATAGTGTAGAAGTCTTAACTGAGAGATTGAATGGTCTCCTTCTCCTCCTATGTTTAATGTTCACATGAAAGGGATTCCAACTCATATAGGTTCAGTTGGTCTGTAACCAAGGGCAGGTATTTGCAAGGTTTCACCCTCCTCAATAATTCCTCTGCTTCTTGTCAATTTTTAAACTTCTTTGGTTAAGAAAATACTGGGCTGAATTTTACTCAACCTTTAGAGATGAGGTGAGAAATAGTTAAAAGATTGGGGAAGGGTGAAAGGTGCAGCAAGGGCTGAAGTCTTTCTGCTTTCATGGCATATTGACAATGCTGGGATCTTTGGTAATGCAGTCTCTCACTGGATAACCAATTGAGCCACCCTCTTTGCCCAGTTGGCATGACATTAATAAGGAAGATGATACTATCCATCCATGATAGAAAGAGAAAGAAATTCAGTGGCTAGAAGGTCTTCAAATTACCAAGGAAGAGTTGTTAAAGTAGCTGACTGTACTTAACGCTGTCAAGGCACTGGGACCGGATGAAAAACATCCCAACTAAACTGAAACAAGTGAAAGTGGAAATTGTGGAGACAATAATTTTCCAGATTCCTTTAGACTGAACATGGAATTGCAAACATTATTTTCTTGTTTGATAATGGGTTTATGGGTAAGACAATCAACCACAGACCAGACTTAGGTGGTCAAGAAACATCTACTTGAGATAAAATTAAAAAGTCACATGGACAAATATGAATTAAGTGAGAAGAGCCATTGTGGATTTCTCAAGGGAGGCTTACGGCTCAACCAACTTGCTGGAGTTTTTTGAAGAGTTAGCAGAAAGGGTTGATAAGATAATGCTGTTGATGGGCTGTAATGATGTACATGTCCAGAAAATATTTGATAAATAGCCATGCATTAGACTAATGAGCAAAATTACAGCTCATTGAATAAGAGGGCTAGTAGCAACATCAACATAAAATTGGTCATTGATAATCACAGAGAGTAATGGTTTATAGGTGTTTTTGGCTGGAGGATGGCTTGTACTGAAGTTTCGCAAGTGCTAGCACTAGGAACCTTGTTTTTTTTCTGATATACAAAGATCTTGATGTTCAGGGCATAATTTCAGAATTTGTGCATGATGCAAAATTGGGAAGAATTGTAAATGTAATGAGTATTGTAGAACTTTAAAATGACAAGGACAATTTGTTGGAGTGGGTGGATCGAGAGCAGATAAAGTTCGAAACAGAAAAGTGTGAGGTTATATGTTTTGAAATAACATAACATGGTAAAATTTTAAAACTACAATTCTAAAGGGATGCTGGAGTAGAAAGACCTGTAATAAAAATAAAAATTGCTCGGAAAGCTCAGCAGGTCTCGCAGCATCTATGGAGAGAAATGATTTTGGGTCAAGCGACCCTTCCTCAGAACTAATGGTAGCTAGGAAAATGTTGGTTTATATGCTGAAGATAGGGTGGTGGGAGGGGGCTTAGAGTAGATCATAGGTGGGGATAGAGTCCAAAAGAGAAGAGCAGCTAGGCAGACAAAAGATAATGATCTGTCTAGGAGGAGCTGTTAATGGGGTCTGTTAGGGGCTAACAGTGTGTAATAGTGATAACAAGACTAGGTTGTGGGGCTGCAGTAGGGACAGGGAGATCTCAATTCCTAAAGTTATTGAGTCCAGCAGGTTGCAGGATGCCCAGGCAGAAAATGAGGTGCTGTTCTTCCAGTTTGTGCTGAGCTTCACTGGAGCACTGCAGCGAGCCTGAGACAGAGATGTTGGCCAGGGAATAGGTTGGTGTGTTAAAGTGGTAGGCAACTGAAAACTTAGGGTCTTTTTTGCAAACAGAATGCATATCTTATGCTTTATTTCCCCAATAAATAGGAAACTATATAGTGAGCAGCAAATGCTGTGGACTAGATTGTGAGAAGTGGAGGTAAAGTGCTGTTTCACCTGGGAGGTGTGTTTGGACTCTTGGATACTGAGGTGGGAGAAAGTAAATGGACAGGTGTTACAGCTTCTGTAGTTGTAGAGGAAGGTGCTGTGAGGCTGTGGGGGGTGGGGCGCGGGTTTTGGGAGTGAAAGAAGAATGGACCAGGATGTTCGGGGGTGGGGAACAGTCCCTGCGGAAGGTGGACATGAGAGGGGAGGGGAATATGTGTCTGGTAGTGGTATCTTGCTGGAGATGGCTGAAAAGGCGACTAATGTCCTCTGAATGTGAATGCTGGTGGGATGGTAGGTAAGGACATAGGGGACCCTATCACTAAGAAGGAAGAGAGGGGATGAGAGCTGATGTGCAGGAGATGGGTTGGACCTGTCTGAGAGTGCAAGGATGTAGAATCAAGGCAACTGTGAGAATCAGTGGGTTTATAGTGGACATGCATGGCCAATCTATTCCCAGAAATAGAAATAGATGTCGAGGAAGGGAAGGGGAGAGTCAGAGATGGACTGGGTAAAGGGGAGAGCAGGATGGAAATTGGAAGCGAAATTAATGAATGTTTCTAATTCCTGCTGAGAGAATGAGGCAGCACCAATGATACCATTGATATACTGGAGAAAGAGTTGTGAGTGGGTTCAGAATAGGATTGGAACAAGGAATGTTCCATGTACGCCATGAAGAGGCAGGCATAACTGGGGCTGAATTGAGTACCATGTCTACCCCCTGACCTGAAGAAAATGAGCAAAGTTAAAAGAAATGTTGTTCAGGGTGAAGACGACCTCGGAGGAGGGTGGTGGTGGTTGGGTACAGTTCAGACCTTTGTTCCAGGAAGAATCAGAGATCCCTGAGACCACCCTGGTTGGGGTTGGATGTGTAAAGGGATTGCATTCCATGGTAATGAGGAGGCAGCTGGAGCCTGCAAATTGGAAATTCTGAAACTGGCGTAGATCATTCGAGGAATAGTGGATGTAAGTGGGTAGGGACCAGATCGGGGAGAAAAGGCTGAGTTATGGTAGGAAGAGATAATAGACAATAGACAATAGACAATAGGTGCAGGAGTAGGCCATTCTGCCCTTCGAGCCTGCACCACCATTCAATATGATCATGGCTGATCATCCTTAATCAGTATCATGTTCCTGCCTTATCTCCATAACCCTTGATTGTACTATACTTGAGAGCTCTATCCAACTCTTTCTTAAGTGAATCCAGAGACTGGGCCTCCACTGCCCTCTGGGGCAGAGCATTCCACACAGCCACCACTCTCTGGGTGAAGAGGTTTCTCCTCATCTCTGTCTTAAATGGTCTACCACGTATTTTTAAGCTGTGTCCTCTGGTTTGGCACTCACCCATCAGCGGAAACATGTTTCCTGCCTCCAGAGTGTCCAATCCTTTCATAATCGTATATGTCCCTATCAGATCCCCTCTCAGTCTTTTAAACTCAAGGGTATACAAGCCCAGTCGCTCCAGTCTTTCAGTGTAAGGTAATCCCGCCATTCTAGGAATTGACTTCGTGAACC
>NC_057712.1:57401825-57420045 GCF_004010195.1 Chiloscyllium plagiosum
TGTAGTAACATCTTTGCGACAGGCCAATTTCAGCTCCTGATTTAACGTATATCCAACATC
Organism: Chiloscyllium plagiosum; assembly: GCF_004010195.1. Lineage (NCBI taxonomy): Eukaryota > Metazoa > Chordata > Chondrichthyes > Orectolobiformes > Hemiscylliidae > Chiloscyllium > Chiloscyllium plagiosum. The sequence goes on from NC_057712.1 coordinate 57,401,886, forward strand.
CAGACTACTTTTTGGGGGTCTGTAGATAACTCCCAAGAGGGTCTTTTTACCCTTAGTATTTCTCAGCTCTATCCACACTGACGCTGATTCTAGGTCCCACCGTGCAAGGGGCTGAATATCATCCCTTACCAACATGGCCACTCCACCCCCTCTGCTCGTCAGTCTGTCCTTACGATAGTACGTGTAGCCTTGAATATTAATTTCCCAGGCCCTGTCCACTTGAAGCCACGTCTCAGTTATCCCCACAATATCGTATCTGCCAATTTCTAAAAGAGCCTCAAGTTCATCCATCTTATTTCTAATGCTTCGTGCATTCATGTATAGTATTTTTAATTTGTTACTGCCCTCACCCTTCCCATCAACTCCTATTTCACTCAACCTTACAGCATGATCCCTTTCTGAGTTTTCTGCCTTATTGATACAGTTGTCTTTCTTGACTTTCCTTGTTGTAACTTTCCCTCCAATTTCCTTCTTAAACATGCAGTTTGTCCCCTCCCCCCACTACTTAGTTTAAATGTAGCTGTGTTGCAGTAGCAAACTTGCCTGCCAGAATGCTGGTCCCTAACCTATTAAGGTGCAAACTGTCTCTCTTGTAGAATTTATGCTTACCACGAAACATACCCCAGTGATCCAAGAATTTAAATCCTTGCTTCCTGCACCAGTTCCCCAGCCACACGTTCAAGTCCATTATCTCCCTGTTTCTGGCCTCACCAGCCCGAGGAACTGGAAGCAAACCGGAGATTACCACCTTGGACGTCCTGCTTTTCAGCCTTCTTCCTAGTTCTCCGAAGTCCCGCTGTAGTATGTTCCTCTTCTTTTTCCCAACACCATTTGTGCCGACATGTACCACCACCTCTGGCTCTTCACCTTCGTCCTTGAGGATTTCCTGCACTCTGTCTGTGATGTCTTTAACCCTGGCACCAGGAAGTCACACACCATCCTTAAGTCCCGCCTGCTGCCACAAAAACCCTGGTCAGTTCCTCTCATATTACCACGGCTCTGTGCGATGTCCGACTGTTCCGCTCTGTCTCCACGCCAACTTTTGATTGACAGACCTGGCCACCTTGCGGACTGGCAGTGTCATCTGTCTCTACTGTTTCCAAAAGATTCAACTTGTTCCTGACAGGTACTTCCCCCGGGGTCTCTTGCACCTGTCTCCTCTCTGCCTTCCTCATCGTCTGCTCTCTTCTGCTCTCTTATGGTACGATTGGTGTAATAACATCACTGAAGGTCTTGCCCAGAAAGATCTCGTTCTCTTTGATAAGCCTGAGATCCTCGAGTTCTTTCATCAGTGCTGCAATATGCTCTGTCAGTAGCTGAACATGCACATACTTTCCACACTTATGCGAGCCAGACACACCAGAGTCGTTGACCTCCCATACCAAGCATGTAGCACACTGAACCAGCTTGGCAGTCATGTCTTCACCCTCTTCCAACTGTGGTGTAATCACTTCACTCAACCTCCTTGTCAAAGACTCTGTGCTAAAGCCTCACTCTTCAATCCACAGGAACTTCCTTGGACCCTCTTTTTGGAGCAAGTCTGTGGACTTTTAATTTAGGTTAGAGGAGGAGGGAGGGAGGGAGGCCCTACATTGTAGGTCCTGGGGTCTAGAACACACCCACTCAAATAACAATCACTTACCTTCCCGACCGGCTTTACGCTCTGCCTTCACTTCCTCCCAGCTCCCTCTACTCTCTGATGCAAAAAACTCTGATGAGTTCTGTGGGGCAGGAGCAGGCAGAAACAATGGGTCTGCCCAAGCGGTCCTGTTTGAGAATGTTACAAAGGAGATAGAAGTGAGCTGTAAAGGGTTGGGGGGCTATCAGTTTGGAGGCAAGTGGGGGAGGTTGGCAGATGAAATGAGGTCGGTTACTATGGTGGACACAATGGCCTGATGTTCCATTGTGGGGTCATGGATTAGCGGCAGATAGGAGAAGGTATCTGAGAGTTGGCTCTTAGATGCCTGCAACTTACCGGTCAATCTGCCAGACAACAACAGCACCACTCTTATCAGCAGCATTAACTACAATGTCAGGGATGGATCTGATAGCATGGAGTGCAGTCAGTTCCTGGGAAGATACATTGGAATGGGTAAGGGTGTATCACAAAAGTGAGGTGACCAATGTCACATCAACTGTTCTGAATTAACAGATTGAGCGCAGGTAAAAGGCCAGGTGGAGGAAGAGGATTACAGCTGGGTGAAAGGCTCTGTGAGGTGGGGAGAGGACTCTTGTTCAAAGAAATGGGTACCAAGGCAAAGGTGACAGAAAAAGAGCTCAATGTCATGTTGTGTCCGAAATTCATTAAGCTGGGGACGCAGACGGATAAAACTGAAACCTTTACTAAGTATAGAACATTTAGTATCAGAGTGCAGAAGGTTGGGGGGATAGTGAATACACTACAAGAGGTGGGGTTGGGGGAGTCAGAGGGAAGGGGAGGGGTGGTTGGCTCAGGAGGGCCATGGATATCTCAGAGTTGTTGCAACTTGTGGACCTTGATGCCTGACAGGAAAAGAAAACATTTCTTATTAGGACATTGAACGAGCTGGAGGATTAAATGGAACTGGGGAGAGGTGCAGTCCTGAGCCAGCACAATGCGATGCTGTTGGAGGGAAAGGTTGAGTGTGCATATGACGCTGCATGGCACTGAGTGGGGATCTCAGCTGAGATCTAGTGAGAGCAGTTTCTTGTGGAACATTGAACATCACAGCGAAACCTTGATCCTGGATTCTTGATCAAAGCACAAGGGATGAAACTTGAGTTGGAACCAACATGAGGTAAGCCTGAACTGGAAGCAGTCACTGAGGAATGTGATGTGACTGTGGAAATGAGTTTTAGCAAATACCTGGTCAAAGACCTGTGTCTCTCTGGTTTGTGGATAAGCCATTAGTGGTTGAGAGAGCAGTTAAATTTCTAACAGGGGCTAACTATGCGATTCCCTTCTTAAGTACAACTCTGGAATTATGGAATACACTGGAATTATGTGTATATTACCAAATGTCTCCTGTTAACAAGATCACCAGACAGTTTGTCAAGTCATCATTTTTAATTAGCTTGGTTGCGGCTGAATACTGATCCCTAAGGGAACCACTCATCAAAAAACTTACACATAGTAAAACATTTTTGGCTGCCCAAATCTATTTCATCTGTATTTTAATGAAATATGCTGTCACTACCTCAATATACACAAGGTTTTACATCTCAAAACTTCTAAGAAATCTAAGCAAAATGTTACTGCTATACAGATTTGCATTTGCATCCATTAGTCACTAATTACGAAGTGGGTCATTTTTCTAGTTATCTCATAGATCTTCCTTTAATACTGGAAGTTGATTTTAAAAGGACTATCCCCAGAACCGTAGACCCTGGAAGCTCCTACAGCAGGTCAAACCTCTGGCTCACTCCCCATCTGATTTGCTGAATAACATCTGCTATATTTTGCATAGATAATGAACAAAATATGATCACTTGAGATAATTTGCTCCAGAAATACCATCTAAAATATTCAAAATATTTAGTGTCACATTTAACTTTAAAGTTGAAAATCTTTGAGCAGATTTGTAGATATAAGTTTACATTCCTTTGGATCCCAAGGTATCCTGCTTTGTCCTCACTGCTTTAAAATTAAATTTTAGCATCTGAGGAGGACCAGGGAGATAACTGGAAAAAATGACCCACTTGTTAATTAGTGACCTAATTAAGTACAAGTTAATTAAACAAGGACAAATCTTTACAGTAGTAACATTTAGAGTACATTCATCGGAAGTTTTCAGACATAAAACCTTATGTATATTGATGATTTGGAGATACTGGTGTTGGACTGGGGTATACAAAGTTAAAAATCACACAACACCAGGTTATAGTCCAACAGGTTTAATTGAAAGCACACCTGATATCACCTGATGGAGGAGCGTCGCTCCGAAAGCTAGTGTGCTTCCAATTGAAACTGTTGGACTATAACCTGGTGTTGTGTGATTTTTAACTATGTATATTGAGGCAGTGACAGCATATTTCATTAATTTACAGATGAAATAGATTTGCACAGTCCAGGATTATTTCTTACATGTAAATTTTTTGATGAGTGATCCCATCAGAGAACAGTATCCAGCAACAATCAAACTAAGTAAAAATGAAGACTTGACTAGTTATGTTGTAATATTGCTTTATCTCCACCCAAATAATCTAACATCACCAGATTAGGTAGGGCTTGATGCACTCTCCAATTATGATCCTTGCAGACTCATTACCCTACAAACAGGTTGATAAGTATGACAGTGATTTTAAAAAATCTAATAAGAAATTCACAATGAATGCATTTGAGTGGTTTGAAGATGGAACTTTGCTCCAACAAGAAAATGAGACCAAAGCTTGAAGTTGTCTAGTATGAATTCAAACATGTACCTTCCTTCTACAACTTAGAAGGGTCTTGTTGAGTGAACGACATAAAGTTTATTTTGTTAGCACAACTATTTACAGGTCAGATTGATATAACCCATATTGTTACAGGTGCTATTTCAAATATACAGATCTGAATGTTACAGGTACCTCTTTATTCTGCCCTAGTCAGTGTGATGTCACCATAGTGGATAGTGCTTACTGTACTTGATGAAGTTCAAACTCCTTCAAAGCATTTCAGACCCATATCTGACAACAACAATTAAGAAGTTTAATTAACAAGCAGCAATTTCCAAAAGTAAATATCTTGAAAGTAGGAGAACAACTTTGACTAACATATACCAACTTCAAACTCATCTGAGAAACAATCTTTTAGGAATTCAATTACAAGAAACTTGACAGCTTACTGAGAAGCCTCATTTTACACGATCTTTGCTCAACTAAAATAATCAATTCATCTAACAAACTGCAACCTTATTACAAAAAATAGATTGAAACAATTGCACATTTTATAATTTGCACTTTTATAAATGCAAATCTATAAAGCAATGTGAGTGACAATGTGTGAGTTGAGGGAGTGAAAGGTTGCATTTTAAACCTCTGCACATGCTTGGGTAATAAATAATGTGTTACATTTAATCTCACAAAAACTATCTTCCGGAAATATTTAAAGTGTCACAACCATTTGAGGTTGAGGAGCAGCGCTCCAAAAGCTGGTGCTTTCAAATAAACCTGTTGGAATATAACCTGGTGTTGTGTGATTTTTAACTTCGTACACCCCAGTCCAATACCAGTGACTCCAAATCATGACAACCATTTGAGTGTAAGAAAACACACAAACATCGTACACAAACCACATTGATCACAACCATTAAGAAGTTTATATTCCATCTACAAGCCAGGGCAAAAGCAAGTATATGAAACGCAAAGCTGAGTGTAAGGAGAATGGAATCAAATGAAGCTGATCATATTCCTTCTCAATGATGAAGGAGATGGGCCTGCTTTTTATGAACTGATGCTGCTGCTGTGGCGCTGAAGATGGCAGGCATATAGAATGCTCATTGTCAGCAAGACCAAGGAACAGATGTACAAAATGGAATTTAGTGAACTAAAGCTAACAAACAGCACCTAATAACATGGTGATGGTATTTCACCAATTTTGACCCCATCCAAGCCCCTTACACAAAGGGAGTCCCAGTCAATAGAGGGGAAGTTAAAATAACCTACCACAACAACCCTGTGGTTTCTACATTTTTCCATAATCTGTTCACATACCTGTTCCTTTATCACAGCTGGCTGTTCTGAAGCCTAGAGTACAATCCCATCAAAATGATTGCACACTTCCTATTCCTCATTTTTACCCAACTGGCCTTGCTGGATGAACCCTCCAAGGTGTCCTCCCTCAGTACAGCTCCCACTTATCAATAATGAAGCTCCACCATTTCTTTTACATCCTTCTCTATTTCGACCAAAGCATGTAAATCTCAGAATGTTAAGCTACCAGTCTTGACACTCTCTCAGCCAAGTCTCTTTAACAGTTACAAATCATAATTACATTTCCAAATCCAAGCTCTCAGTTCATCTGCCTTATCTTTCACACTCCTCACACTAAAACAAATACACTCAGACCGCCAGTCCCGCCATATTCAGTAACCTCCCCTGTTTGTTCTTCATCTTGGTCTTACTGGCCTTAATCTCTTACTCTTCCTTGGTTACTTTACTGGCTGATGTACTGCTTCCTGTGCCCCAACCACAGTGGCTTAAACCCTCCTGAGTGGCACTAGCAAACGTCCCTGACATATATCACTTGGGTTTACAGTTATATACTGTTTGCAGTGAAGATTAGTTAAATTGTGACAATCATCTGCTTCCACTTTTGGATGTCTCAGAAATGCAGTAAGGAATCATTCATGTTACCTGCAATCTTGATTCCATCTTAATCCTGATCTCCTAAAGGTTGCTGTTCACTCATGTAATGCCTGACTCCATATGATGATCAAAATAACTCTACATAGCACACAATTACAATCCATTTGCTCCTGACTGATTCAGATAATGAAGTTGTCATTTTACACTTTCATAACACATTGGGAAGTATGGTAATGGTCTGGGTCTCATTGCCAGACTCCCATTTTGCTCTTCCTACCCAAATATTATTGAACTACAGACAGTGCTGCTCCTGAAGTAAACAATGGAGAATTTGTTGGGGTCTGTTTATTATAGCTTCAGTCCTAAGCAATGACAATCAAAACTATTTATGTGGAGTATTCATGTAGAAATCAATAGAGTGCAGTGACAATGATAGTGGAACCAGTAATGTTGTAAGTAGGCCTTAATTGATCTTAACTGTGGGATCTTGTCAAAGAAAATGCCTATTTAAGCATTTAGTTCAGCTTAGAATGATAAACCTAATTTTCATCCATAACTTTCTTGGGATTACCATCTTTTCCACTGACTTTATGGTCAACATTAATTCCTAAATGCCTACCACCAACATCAGAGTTTTCTTCAATTACCACAATACTTCTGTTTATTTGACATAGCAAAGCAACCCTCTCTGCATCAATCTGCAATAATGATGATATTTCAAAGAAAGCAATTGCTGTGAAGTGCTGAAGATGTGTTACCTTGCTATATAATTTAATTTTTAAAAATCTTTCTTCGTGAGTGAAGGAAGAAATGGAAAATAGAGAGTAAGAAATCCAACCAAAGCAGAAAGCTGTTCGAAGTTACAAGGCAAAAGAAGTCTAGAACAATGGCAGTGTTTAGGTGCTTTACTGAATACTCGACAATTATTAAAAATCATACTTTATGATTTCTCGTGCACTATTTCTTTTAATGATGTTTGCTTTTCTTTCTCCTTGTATCTTTTATTATTCTTAATTAATTATTTTTACACAGTTTGTTTAATTTTATCTACCCTTCATCAGGACAGTCAGGACTAATGTGTTGATGTCACTTTTAATACCACAAGATTTAAAGATTTGATTGGACAAGTCCTCCCACAGGCTTTTTACATAAGTGAACCATATTTGTTTTGCAGATGTCAGTTTATCAACCAAAAAAGCTGCTGAAATTAAGGCAAAATCCATTTAGCCATTCAAGTGTTCAAGATGAAAAAAATGTGTTTGCCCTCATGAATACACACCGAGCTTTTCATTGACTCCAACTCCCTTGAGAAAGGTCCTTAATGAAGAATAATGAATATGGAAATTGTGGTAGACCAAGGTATCTTATTGAAATAAAACTGCATTACAGGTGTAACTGGTAATTTTCAGACCTTGACATATTTCTTCTTGCAGTTCCCAGTGATTGGCTCAATATATGCAGTGATGAAATAGTTCCAGAATGTCTGCATTGTCCATTGCCCTCTCTGGATCAACATCAGTGAACTCTATGATTACAGTCTGTAATGATACTGCAATCTACTTCTTTATTTCCTACTCTGTCAGTTTAACACTATATCATATAATCGTATAATCATATCACAAACAAAACTGTCTCAGGCTCATTACTGAAACTTAGGCATTACCAGCACCAGTGAAGATAGCTGGCCAGGCTTCAGTCACTCAACTGGTCTGTTCTTCTTCTCTAAACTCCAACCTCAGGGTCCTGCTACTGCGATGATTGTTATGAGGTCACACTGCTGATGACTTCAAAATATTCATTTGTATTTGTTTCGCTTGGAAGTTCCAGAAAGTTCGGCTCCTGCCCGGGTAAATTGTGACTCTAAGATCATTCATCCAAGGGTCATAGAGACAAGGTACATCTGTTTGATTGCCCTCCCTTCTGTCTTGAAATTAATAGAGGTCAAGCAGCTATTAGCATACCTCCATATATCATTATCATGGAGGAAAAGCAATCTCTAATGAAAAAGGTCAGGCAGGTGTCAAGGCAGAAAAGGAAAAATAGGTAAAATATTTACTAAGAGGACAATTCAAAATAAATAAGTACAATCTGGTAGCCATTACAGAGACATGGCTACATGATGACATGAAATGCGACCTGAATCTTGATGGTGCAGAAAATTTAGGAAGGACAGGATGTTAGGAAAAAAGTGAAAAGGTGTCCCCTTAAATTATGATAGTAGACAATTGAGAGGAATAACCTAAGTTAAGGAAACTAGGATGTGAAAACAGTTTGGATGGAGATGAAAAATGATAAAGACAAGGCACTCACTTGGCAGGAGTGGTGTACAGGCCCCTTAAAAATCACCACACTGCATGTGGAGTATAAAGGAAGAAATAGGTAGAGCTTGTCAGAAAAACACAGTGGTAATCTTCGAAAATGGGAGATCTTGAATATAACTTCTTTATTCAAAAAGGGAGGACGATAGTTGGCAGGAAACTATAGGCTAATTAATTTAACTCATGTAAAAAAAATGTTAGAAGCTTTTATTAAAGAAGTTATAGCAGGGCACTTAGATAAGATCAATCGGGCAGAGGTCAGTTTTGTGAGATTGAAGAGTTCTGAGATGAACAGGAATCCAGGTTTCTGCATCTATGTTGTCAACCAGTTAAAGGAGTATATCATATTCTGTGACCCCAGTTTGAATGATTCACACCTCAGTCCTAAAGCTTAAACCCCAAAACTCCTTCCGTCCACACCGTCATTGAATTCCCAGACTGTGTTTGAATTATGCGGTTTTCCTGAGAAATTCAGCTAAAGAGAAAACCCGGGGTCAAAGTCTCTGAGTAAAGAGGGTTGCTGGTTATAGTACTACTATGTAGGAAATTAATCCAGATTAGAGCATGTTCCCTGGCCAAGGATGGTGTAGTTGAATATCAGGCTACATGCTTCTGGATTCTGTTTAAAAACGATGGTCACTCTCTGCTAGTAGTTGCTTTCAAATTTTTCTGCTTTTTCTGCTCTCCCTGACATACAACTGCTGCTGGCTGCATCACTTACAGCATATCCTGGGCAGCTGGGTCGTACTTCTTACATGTCAATGGAGGGTTGCTCTGGGCAGCAGTATCAAACTCCAACCAGTGCTCTTTTGCTGAGCCCATGAACTAGATGTATATAGTTCTTTGGGATGCTTGGACTAGTGATAGGTATCAAATCCACAAATCATTGAGGGAGACAGAGCACTTACATGGCATGCACAATGGTCTGGAAGTTGTTGTGAAACAAAAACAGGAATTGCTGGAGAAAATCAATATGCCTGGCAACCTCTGTGAAGAGAAAACAGAGTTAACGTTTTGAGTCCAGTAACCCATCCTCAGAATTGATAGTACCAATGAAAATGTAACCTATATTTCAGTTATCCCCTCTGTAACTCGATCCTCAACTTTCTCACCCATAGACCACAACCAGTTAGAATAGATATTAAAACCTCATCCATGATAATCCTCAGCACTAGTGCCCCTACTGTATTCCTCATACACTCGTGGCTGTGTGGCCAAATTCCATCCCAATTCCATTTATAAGTTTATTGACAACACTAATGTTGTAGATTGGATCTCACACGACAAGACAGAGTATAGGAAAGAGATTGAGTGCTTAGTGGCATGGTGTAAAGACAACATCAGCAAAACAAATGCGTTGGTCGTTGACTTCAGGAAGTGGAGTGGAGGGCATGCCCTGTCTGTATAAATGACACTGAGGTGGAAACGGTCATGAGTGTCAAGTTCCTGGGAGTGATTTCAAAACTCCAAGATCTAGGTTTCGGCTCTTCCATTTGCAACTGGATCCTCAGCTTCCTGATTCACAAACCACAATCAAAAAAGACAGACAACAGCACCTCCTCCAGGATAATCCTAAACACCACTACCCTGCAAGGGTGCATTCTCAGCCCCTTACTGTACTCCCCGTACACCCACGACTGTGTTACCAAATTCCAACTGAACGTTATTGACAAGTTTGCTGATGACACCACTATGGTAGAACAGATATGAAACAACAATGGATCAGAATACAGGAAGGAGATAGAGGGCTTGGTAATGTGGTGCAATGATAACAACCTCTCTCTCAATGTCAGCAAAATAAAAGAATTGATCATTGACTTCAAGAAGAAAGGAGAACATCAATGGAGCAGAACATCTAAATCAGCTTATGTGGAGGGCTTCAACGGCATTAAGAACTTGGAATGACAATAACCAACAATCTGTCCTGGACCACACACGTAGCTGTGATGGTCAAGGTGGCACAACAACATCTCTTCTTCCTTAGACAGCTTAGGAAATTTGGCATGTTGATAAGGACCCTCATCAACTTTTACAGGTGTACCATAGAAAGCATTCTATCCGGCTGTATAACGTCTTCCGGTTCCAACTTCTTCCATCAGGCAGAAGATATAGAAGCTTGAACACACGCACCAACAGGTTCAAGAACAGCTTCTTCTCTGCCATTATTGGACTGCAGAATGGACCTCTCTAACTTCAAATAAGTTTGATCTTTCTAACTTTGATTTTGCTTTGCATACCTCCTGTCCAGTTGTGACTCTGTCTAAGCACCCTATGATCTGTATATCCTTGTTTGCTATGATCTGCCTGTACTGCTCACAAAACAAAGCTTTTCACTGTGCTTACGTACGTGTGACTACAATAAATCAGATCAAATCAAATCAAATAAAATCAAATCAAACCTGGTCAAGGTCTTCATAGGATCAATTTCTTTTCCCAGATATGATCCGTGAGCCAGCTCAACAAATACATTGTTTGTTTCTTGACTGTCTGGGTAGGAGTCAGCTTTCCAGGTACAAGTCATGTACAAGTGTGGAAGTTTTAATTTATCTGTGGCTAGAAGCACAGAGACCATGAGAAACTTTTTTTCTCATTTCCACAGACTGTTCACCATCTAAAGGCACAAGGCAGGAGTGTGTTGGAATATTTTCCACTTGCCTGGATTAGTGCAAATCTAACACTCAAGAATCCAGGACAAAGCACCCCATTTGATTGACAATCCATTAATTACCTTTAAACTTCAGTCACAGTGGTGGTAGTGTGCATTACCTACTGCAGTTGCACACCTTTTCTCCTTCAAAACCCACAATTTCTACCATTTAGACAAACAAAGGCAATTGACGCTTGGGAGCATCACCATCTGCAAGTTACTTTTCAAGTCACACACCCTCCTGACTTGACAATACATCATCATGACGTTGATGTTACTGGGTCAAAATCCTGGAATTACTTTCTAACAGCATGAGGAGTGTCTCTATATCCCAAGGATTGCAGCAGTTCAAGAAGGCTGCTCAATACTACTTCCTCAAGTGAATTAGGGGTAAGCAAAAAATACTGTACCAGCCAGCAATGTCCCCACTCAATCAATCAATTAAAAATATCTCTGATGAAGCATTTCTCGGTTTCTAAAGGTCTTTGTTATGGATTATAACATTAAAAAAAATATAACAAGCAAATGGATATTTTCAGATTAAAATAAAGAATTTTTATAAATTAAATTGTTTACATTTTCAGATTAGCAACCTTTATTTATTCACAATGATAGCAGTCTAACGGTTTTCCGCTATTGTGAAAATTTTCATTGAAGAATCCATTGAATCTCTGTGCTCCTAATGACATTTATATCGACTATAATTTGTGCAACCCTGAACTCCAAGCCATATCTTCTCATTTTTGACTTTGTAATAAATATCAGGATAGTATAAACATCTTCCCTGAAGATCGCCTTAATTTCATTAGGATTATATTGTGCTGAAAGTGATTGATGACGCCGGGGGAATGAGATTTTGTGTTGTGCTGCAGATCACTGGAGTATACATGTTCATCTGTCACCACTAGTAATTGAGAAAGATGCATTTGAGTGGAATGATGTGAATCAAAATGCATTGTCTTCACAACATATCACTAGACACCAATTTACCCAGTCTCCTATGTGTAGTTTCAATGATGCACAGGAGAGTTAGAGTCCAATCTGTATTTGTTAATAATTTAAAAGGCAATGTCATGGGCATATTACTTTTGGTTCTTTTCTTTCCCTTTTCTGACCATTGCTTTGCAGTAAGTGCTTATCCACAGTTGATGCCAATTGAGACCTAGGGACATTGGTAACACTCAGTGGCAGAATGCTTGCTTGTTCAAGTTCATATGCATTTCCTATTTTTCCCTATATCAAAAAGACTAACTTAAATGGAGATCAGAGATATAATCCTTCTATATGGACAGTTGCCATGCAACAACTAGTCCACTATAATTCATTGTTTCATTTTCAAATTTCCACTTTATTCTGTTACCATGGAAAATATCCAAATTAAGATAACTGGAAAGCACAATATGAATATAATTCAGATGTTTTTTTCTGTATTTTGCTTTACATAATAGTTTGATTTGATGTTATGCATCATTAAATTCCAGCAGTTTAGGAAACGGAGAAAGAGAATATAGTTGGAACTTTGGAATTTCTTTAGAACACTTGGACAAATTAACACTAGGAGCATGAGATTGTAATCATGTATTTCCTCTGCTATTGTGCCAGGACAACAATCAATACAGTACTGTACATCCTCTGTGATTCTGTATCTCATTCCATCCTATTTTGTGCCTCTTCTTTCTTTCCCCCCTTTCAATTTGGAGACGGTGAATGGATGACATGGTGAGGGGATCAAATAATAATGGAGGTTGCTTGTCTTGTTAATAGTTGCAGTTTGCATCAGCTTTTCCCAATTTCCTTGCATCACTATCTATTTCCTTGCTGATACCTCTGTCCCTTCTATCTAATTATCCATTCCCATTTTCACTCTTTCCCTCCTGTGCTACCCTTGCTCAAATCACATTTAACACTCCATATGCTTTCATCCACTCTCATTTGCTCTCCACAAGGGAGGAAGGGAGGAGCTGAAATATTAGTTGTCGCTTTGCCCTAAATTTCCTCTTGCCTTTTCCTCCATCTTGTTTGCTTTCCTTAAAAAGATACTACTCACTTTCAAAATGCATGATAAATGTGCAAGTCTGAATAATTTCCTATTTTTTACGGTCTGAAGACTCACCAATTTGTGGGCGGCACGGTGGCACAGTGGTTAGCACTGCTGCCTCACAGCGCCAGAGACCCGGGTTCAATTCCCGCCTCAGGCGACTGACTGTGTGGAGTTTGCACGTTCTCCCCGTGTCTGCGTGGGTTTCCTCCGGGTGCTCCGGTTTCCTCCCACAATCCAAAAGATGTGCAGGTCAGGTGAATTGGCCATGCTAAATTGCCCGTAGTGTTAGGTAAGGGGTAAATGCAGGGGTATGGGTGGGTTGCGCTTCGGCGGGGCGGTGTGGACTTGTTGGGCCGAAGGGCCTGTTTCCACACTGTAAATAATCTATCTAATCTAATCAATTTCCTTGGTCAATTTTTGTTATTTCTTTGCCTTTCCATCTCCCATTTTTCTTATGAGTATCTTCAAGCTGACTTTGGATATTCATAAATTGAAGTTAAGATTATTTCAAAGTACGCTTACTAACTGAAAACAAACTATAATGTATGAAGTTAAAATGTTGAAATATGAAAGATTATGATTGAAACATTCTATGTAGAGTGTTGTGATACAACTTGTTAGACTGGTGCTGAAGTGATACCCTTGAGCTTGTCTTGCAGTCACTATCAAAATCTGCTCTTCGAAACATTCTAATGTTATGTGGGCAAAATTGTACCAGGCTCTGGGTGGAGTGGGCTATGGAAAAATAAGTTGTAGAATCCAACAAGATGTTTGAATGTCCTTGATGTCAAGGTCACCTCGTCGCATCTTGTTTTCTTTACTTGAGCAGTGTGGTGAGATTCCCACTAGTTAATGCCAAGTTCTCAATTGATGGTCTTTATTGTAGCACTTGATAACAGCTCAATTCACCACAAGTTGCATCTCACCAAACCCACTGTACAAACTAGCTGTCAGGGAGCCTCAACATGAAGCCAAAGGTAGCCCTTGATGGATTCAACTTGTCACTTGCTCCAGGAGATCCATGTTGGTTATGGACAAACTGGAGATTAGGGCACAATTTTCAAGCACCAGACACATGTGCATTAAACACAGAACTGCACAAGCTGGAAATCTGAAACAAAAACAAAGATTTCTGGAGAAACTCAGCAGGTCTGGCAACATCTATGGAGAGAAAGCAGAGTTAATGTTTTGGGTCCTGTGACCCTTCTTCACAACTACAAATCTACAATCTTACATCTGCAACTTACATTGATTTATTTATTCTACTTGTTGCCTCCTCAAAGAATTGTAGCAAATTTGACAGGCATGATTTCTCCCCGTGTCTGCATGGGTTTCCTCCGGGTGCTTTGGTGTCCTCCCACAATCCAAAAAATGTGCAGGTTAGGTGAATTGGTCATGCTAAATTGCCCGTAGTGTTAGATGAAGGGGTAAATGTAGGGGAATGGGTCTGGGTGGGTTTCGCTTTGGCGGGTCGGTGTGGACTTTTTGGGCCAAAGGGCCTGTTTCCACACTATAAGTAATCTAATCTAATCTAATCTAATCTAATCTAATATAATCCTCTTCATGAAGCCAAGATGATTCTGTTTTATCATTTCTAAATGCTCTTCTTTTATATCCTTTCTCACACACTCTAACATTTTCCAATAACAGACATGAAGCTAATTGGTCTACAGTTACCTATCTTTTTTTCCTACCTTTTTAAAATCAATAGCAATTTCCAATCCTCTGGGACTTTTCCAGAATCTAATGCTTCTTGGAAGATGACTACCACTGCATCCATTACCTCTGTATCTACTTCCTTAAATAACCTATGATGCATCTTATCGGGTCCTGTGGACTTACGGATCTTTGTCTCCTTCGCTTTGACTAGTTTTCTAGTGATAGCCATTGTGTTTATTTCCTGTCCTCCTTTTCTTTTTTTAAAATTAATTCATAGAATGTTGGCATTGCTGGCTAAGCCAGCATTTATTGCCCTGAGAGCAGTTAAGAGTCAACTATATTGTCATGGGCTTAGAATCACATGTAGGCCAAACCAGATCAAGACTTTCTTCCTAAAAGGATTAGATAAGTTGTTTTTCTGGTCATCATTAGATGCTTAATTCCAGATTTTTATTTAATTCAAATTGCACCATGGCTGTATTTGAACCTAGTCCCCAAAAGATCTCCTGGATCTCTGGGCTAATATTCAAGAGATAATACCACTAGATCGTTGGTTATTTAGTAAGTTTTCAATGTTATTAGTGTCTTTCACTGTGAAGATGGATATAAAGTACTTGTTCAACTCCTCTGTCACTTTCTGGTTCCCCACTATTTTTCCCCAGCCTCTTGAAATTACTTGCAAGTTTAGCCTCAAAACTTATCCTATCCCTCTTCATTATTTCTTTGGTCATTTTTTGTTGTTTTTTTTCTTAAAACCATCTCAATCCTTTGGCTTACCAATGATCTTTGCCAAATTGTACATTTTTTCTTCTAATTTGATGCTATTCTTAACTTTCCTAGATAACCTATTTGGTCTATCCCCTTATCCTCCTTGCTCTCCAGAATATATCTTTAATGTGGGCCATGATCTATTTTCTTAAATATCTACCATTGTTCCTCAAATATATTTGCTGCTAAACCCCTTTTGCAGTACAATCCACCCAGTTCTACCCTCATTATTTTGTAATTAACCTCAATTAAACTTAGCACAGTTATTTCTGACCCAAGTTTCTCTCTTTTAAACTGAATGCTAAATTCTACCATGTTCTAGTCACTACTTCCAAAGGAATCTTTTATTCTGACATCAGTCCAACACATGATATGTTGGCCGCACAGACATGCAGTATGCTTATCCTTCAGCCATTCTGTAGCATTGACTATCTTTGTTGCACTTCTTTGTGACTGTCACAATACACTCCTGCATGAACAGCCAAATGAACAGTAGATAATAAAGGGGGAGGGTGGCCAAGGTGTCGTGTAGACATTTGCTCCTGATTCCCAATCATTGTCTTGTTACTAGAGAAAGAGTGATGCCACGGAGCTCCATGAAGCATGTACAGTCACAACAGAGAGAGAGAAAGAAACAACAATATGAAAGTTGAAACGCAAGAGTTAATGAAATGTTATAACTATTTACATACCATTGGTTGTGAAGAAAACCTAAACATAAAAGTGTTTACTAACTAAACTGTGCTAATACCAGAGTGTGGTAATTATATCTAATATAATAATCGACAAACTATGTACAACTTTTCCAACCATTGCCCATATATGACTCTAATACACTATTCTCCTATGTCCCTTCCACTAAACCACAATGCAATGCCCTGATTAACAGATGGGATGGAGGAACCTTGCTCCTTAGTTAACTTCTGGAGGTTTTTCCAAGTTGGACAGACATGCCCAACGTTACTTCTGCCAGGGCAAGTTAACTTTCCCTGGCTGGAACATGCAAAGGTCAGAGGGAGGCCAGTAGGGTGGAGGAGACGGTGCCTGTGTGTGGCTCCTCCTTTGGCTAGGTGCTTTGTGACATTGCCCTGTCCCATTGTGAGGAGGGAGACACCAGGACGAGGGTCATGAGATAAAAGGGGCAGAGATAGAATGTGATTCTTGCTGCGAGGGACTCAAATGAAAATGAATCTGGTAAGATATATTGTAAAGACTTACTCAGCTTCTTGGCAAGAAATGATAAGATTCAGCCCTAGGTTTTTCAATTTGCCTTGAATACATTAATCACTCATTATATAAAGAATTCATATCTGGTTTTGTACCGAGGAGAAAGTGAGGACTGCAGATGCTGGAGATCAATGTTGAGAGTGTGGTGCTGGAAAAGCACAGCAGGTCAGACAGCATCCGAGGAGCAGGAGAGTCGACATTTTGGGCATAATCCCTGTATCAGGAATGATGCTTGTGGGTTGGGGCTGAAAGATTATTGAGAGGGGGAGTAGGGTAAAGGAGTGATAGCTGAGATAGCAATTGGTGGATGAAGGTGAGAGAGAAGGTGGTAGGACAGAGGGTCCAGAGGGCGATGCTGAATTGGAGGCTTGGGATTGGGATAATGTGGGAGGAGGAAAATGTTGAAATCCACATTTATCCCGTGTGGTTGCAGGGTCCCAAGGCATAATATGAGGCCTTCCTTCTCCTGGCATCGGGTGGTAGTAGTTTGGTGGTGGAGGAGTTCCAAGACCTGCATGTCCTTGATGGAATGGGAGGTTCTCTGAAATCTGAAAGGAGGAGTCCTGTCTCCCTGATGTAGAGGAGACCACACTGGGCCCAATGGATGCAGTAAATGACATTGGTAGATGTACAGGTGAGTTAGAACGTAGTTTCAGAGAGCACCTCTGGGACACCTGCACCCACCAACCCCACTGCCCCATGGCTGAACACTTCAATTCCCCCTCTAGACCTATCCATCACTTCCCCCTCTGACCTATCAACTTCTCCCTATCAACTGACCTATCAACTTCAATTGAAATAAAAATACTTCAATCGAAGTGTGAAAATATACAACGATCATGCAAAGTTTATTGAACCCCTGAAGAGCAATGGTAAGTCTTTTTTTGAAAATTATTTTTAATGGCATTTCCTTACAAACAAGTTGACTCAATTTTTAGCCTTCTCCATTATTGTCCCATGTAAATAAAGGAACCTGTCACTCATCACATAAACTCTAACATAGTCAGCATCAGAAGGCCGCATCTGCTCCCAGGAGGACAAGTTCCAATACTGTACAACCCAGATGGCCTCCTTCTTCAAAGACCGCAATTTCCCCCCCAGACATGATCGACGATGCCCTCCACCGCATCTCCTCCACTTCCCGCTACTCCGCCCTTGAGCCCCGCCCCTCCAATCGCCACCAGGACAGAACCCCACTGGTCCTCACCTACCACCCCACCAACCTCCATATACATC
>NC_057712.1:57420519-57442101 GCF_004010195.1 Chiloscyllium plagiosum
TGCCCCTCCCCCAAGTCCCTCCTCCCTACCTTTTACCTTAGCCTGCTGGACACACTTTCCTCATTCCTGAAGAAGGGCTCATGCCCAAAACGTCGATTCTCCTGCTCCTTGTATGATGCGTGACCTGCTGTGCTTTTCCAGCAACACATTTTCAGCTCTTACCTGGAATATACCACAATAGCCTAATTCCGATGCATATTTAGATGAGTAAATAAATTTTTTATTAAATCCGTCTAACTAGTGGGATTAGACTGAAATCTTTGGACCTTGTTAGTCAAAGTTAGAACTAAAAAGCTTGCAAAACTATTTCAAAGACAATAGCTTGATATTGAAGAAAAATAAATTATGACTAAATATACCAAGGAAATGAAAGAAGGCTAATAGTGGATTATGTAACCTGCCTTTTCATTGGTGAATAATGCATAGAACAGAGCAATATGCTCACAGTTTATAGTATTAAATCTATCAAAAATATCCCTAGAGACATGTACTTGTCCATATTTTAATAATTTCTAAAAGTACTAAGGCTACTATCTTGTGAAGGTAACCAATTTACATAATTTTTTCCTAAAGGGGGTAGTTAATCATATTCCCATCAATTCTGAGAAAATTAGAAATGTGACACATACTTTGAGAGACCCAAAGTAAGAAAATCACTCAAATACTCATTCCCTGGTCTAATTTTGAAGTGTTAGTAGCAACCTGCACCAACATTTCTGTTATATTCATTTGTTTATGTTAATGGACCACAGACCATGACAAAGGGAAACTAAATTCATTCATTGCTCAGTCTTTTTCAGGCTAGGGTCAGGTTATTAGTGGGTGCTGTCGGTAACCAATATTGGGATTTAGGAACATGGCAACAATGTCAGACATCTGCTTTATTTTCCTGATATTCCTTCCAGCCTCATGACCTTCTGAGATAATTATGTTCCATTAATTTCAGCCTGTTGTGAATCCCTGATTTTGATTGCTTCACCATTGCTGACTATATCTTCAATTGTATGGATTCCAGTTTCTAGAATATGCCCTACATCTCAGCCTGACCATCACTTTTCACTTCTTAAACAGTCCTTAAAATCTATCTCATCAAGCCTATTATATTCTTAAATGAATTAGTTTTATATTCAAATTTATATTGCTCCTGCAAAATATCTTGGGAATATTTAATTACATTAGAAACACGATGTAAATTCAGGTCAGTTTGTTGAAATTGGCTGGAACTGAGGAAAAAACAGTCCTACACCTTGGAGTTTATAAATCTGTTGATATAACAGCTTGACTTATCCTGTACAGTTTAACGACATTAATAAATAGTGCATGTTAAATTCAGGTTACTTAATTCCCTCATGTGTGTAATTGGATTGAGGTGAATGGCCCCTGCCTTTGTCATTTATGGTTATAACTGAATGCTCCAATAAATCTGCAACATGGAAGAATTTCTCAGATCTGCTAACTATTTTTATTGTTCTCATTAGTTTGTAATCTTTTTTGGAATATGGTCTAACACAAAAGGTTTTTTCTTCCTAGGTGTGGCAACAGAGGCTGCAGTGGTTAATTTGAACCCTACATTTTACTGCGCCCAATCTGCGGAGACCGAAAAAAGACTGTGGAACCGCCTTGCAGGACCCCTCCACCCAATCTGCAAGTATAATCCTGAGCTTCTGGTTTCTTGTCATTTGAGTTCACCACCTTGCTCTCATTTTATTTCTGTTCTATTCTTGCTGCAATGAAATCCAGACTCAAAGTTAAGTTCAATACCTTCACACCATGAACATTATCCTGCATTTAATTTTCTTCCTTTGCAAAATGTTGGTTTGTATTAGTTTTGTCTTATGCTTTCACTCATAGCCAACTTCTATTCTGGATGAATGGTTTTATTACCATTAACACTCTCTTTGCCTTTTGCTCCATGATATCTTAGGAATTTAATCTCCCATGTCCACTAACCCAACCTCTATCTTCCTTTTGATCTATTGTTCTTTTTTGAACAGTATGAAGTCCTTCATAATGTTACCTCTCTTCAGTTCCAAAATGTCATATTGGACTCAAACATTAACTCTGTTTTTCTCTTCACAATTGCTGCTGGACTTGCTATGTTTTTAAAGCACTTTTCTATAGTGGGCGGCACGGTGGCACAGTGGTTAGCACTGCTGCCTCACAGCGCCTGAGACCCGGGTTCAATTCCCGCCTCAGGGTACTGACTGTGTGGAGTTTGCACATTCTCCCCGTGTCTGCGTGGGTTTCCTCCCACAATCCCAAAGATGTGCAGGTTAGGTGAATTGACCATGTTAAATTGCCCGTAGAGTTAGGTAATGGGTAAAATATAGGGGTAATGGTGGGTGGCAGGTCGGTGTGGACTTGTTGGGCCGAAGGGCCTGTTTCCACACTGTAATGTAATCTAATCTAATCTCTTTTCATTTAATTGAGTATTGGTGATTCTTAAATTTCAATAACCTGTTGTTCTATGCTCCATTTAGGAGTGTAATGCTATACTCTCTCTGTTCTTGTTTTATTCTATTTAAAATGTTATTGTCTGAGACATATAGGTTAAAATCAATTACAATAGAGAAATGCAGGTTTTAATCTATGTGCCATTGGCCTCAAAACTATAACCTTAAAGGATGTTCATCTTTGTAAGGCAGTGAAGAGAGTACTCAGAGATGTAATGACCATGCAGTGGTGAGCCTAACTGGGAATGTGTGTTGAAAGGCAAGCTGATTTTAATGGCACAATCTTATTAATAATCCAGTTGCTGACTTCATTGACGAAACAGCTCAGAGGCCATCCCAATGAGCTGCCTGAACAGTCCCTGACATAAAGTAAGTGGATCAGAGTGACAGTGAATCGTGATTATAGGAACACTATGATTTGGAATGAAAATTAGGCCCTAGTTATCCATGTGGAATGATTTGCTGACCCCAGCTTGACTGTCTCCCTGGCTGGTATCTGCTGAGCAGAGGAGAATTAAAATCAAACTTCATAATTTATGGAAAGAGAAACGTTACAAGATAGTGAGAAAACAAACCAGAAATGTCAAACTACGGATTCAAAATATTTTCATTAACTAGTCATTGCTGAAGATAAACTCCATTAATCTGGTGGAAAAACACAAGGAAGGTGTTGGGTCTACTTAGAAACGTAGGAACAGAAGTAGTCCATTTAGCTGTCAAGCCTGCTCTGCCACTTAATGCAATCGTGTTCAATCATCTACTTTCAGGCCATTTTAGCACACTACCTTTTACATCATTAGTATTTAAAAATCTATCAACCTTCACTTTAAACATGCTCAATGACTGGGCATTCTGGGGTAACAAATTCCAAAGATTCACAATGCTTTGAGTAAAACAAATTCTCAATTTAATCTTGGTTTGCCCTTTATTTGGAAATTCTGCCCTCTGGTTCTCATCTCTCCAATTATGGGAAGCATCTTACCTGCGTTTACCAAATCTCTTTAGATTTTTATAGGTTTTAATGAGATCACCTCTTGTTCTCCAAAACTGGAAAATGCAGGCCCAGTTTTTTTCCAATTTATCTTCATAGGACAGTCCACCATTCAGGGAACAAATCTGGTCAATCTTTTTTCATTTCCTCTTTGGCAGTGATATCTTCTTAAGGTAAAGTGATTCATGCATGACATAACCAAGGTTCTATTCAGCTGAATCAAGACTTCATTATTCCTGTACTCCAATCTTCTTGCAAGAAAAGCCAAGATATCATTAGTCTTTCTCATGTATTGGATGATTAGTCCTGATTGCGAATCAGTAACAAGATTCAGAAGTCACTGTTTAAAACCTAAGGGTTGAGATTTCAATATTTTTATTCTTGCTGTATTTTACCAACTTTCTTGCTAATGTCCATGCTGCTCCAGTGTGGGATAATTCCCACTGGGTCAGATAGTTTTCTGTAACAGCAGTTAGATCACACGCAAGTATGATTCTTCATGCCTTTAAATCATCTATGTTGTTGTGATAGCTTTCAGGGAAAATACCCACAACTTTATCTTTTTGATATTATTCTGTATCAAAGGTTAGCTGTTGTTCATCATTGATTTGCTTGCCTTCTAATTTCACTTGCCACATTTCTACTTCCTGTTTTCAGCATAACTTTCTTCCAATGGGAGCTACCTTTCCTTGCCCTGACAAGTTATTTTAAACACGTCCCCAATGGCATGACCAACTTTCCTCTGAG
The DNA here is from genome assembly GCF_004010195.1 of Chiloscyllium plagiosum. NCBI lineage: Eukaryota > Metazoa > Chordata > Chondrichthyes > Orectolobiformes > Hemiscylliidae > Chiloscyllium > Chiloscyllium plagiosum. The sequence continues at coordinate 57,424,711 of NC_057712.1, forward strand.
GATATTTATCACAATCGTGTTAAGGTATAAGACATCCAACGTGTACAGGTGTTACAGAATTGACCCTAAAGCTTCTGAAATCTGATGCCCTCTCTCCTACTCCAATTCTGCAGCCACATGTTGAAATGATTAATCCTCCATTCCTATTCGTCATGAGCACGTAGAGTTCAGAATATTCCTGCGATTAATAATCTTGAAGTCCTGCATTTGAATTCCCTCCTTAATTCCATAAAATCTGCTTTTAGGACCTATTCCTCTTTTTACTTCTATCAGTGGTACTGATGTGGACAAAAAAAAATGCCAGATCTTGCAAAATAAGATCTCATTCTCTCAAATTGAAATAGTGCGAGTTCCATTCAACTCTGTCATCACATTCGGGCATAAACAAATCCAAAATCTCTACATTTAAATATGGAAGGACATCTTCTTCTTCTCCTATAGTTGGTGATTTAAATAAGTAATCATCTGACTGGGATTATCTAAAACTGTAACAGCAGTTACACTTAACACTATAATCTGACTAGTTTTTTTGATATTATTAGTCAACATTGTGCTTCTCCAACATTTTCTGTTTGCATTTCTCTTTATTTTGATGAAAACATGGGAACAAGAATAGGTCATTCAGCCCAATGAGCCTGTTCCATTATTTAATGACATCATGGCTGATCTGTTCAAACACAGAAAATGTTTGAAATGCTCAGTAAGTGTGGCAACATCTATTGAGAGAAACACGCTTTGCAACCCAGATTTGTCTGTTTTCAGACTAAGTCTAAAAGCAGGAGCATTTCTAGCAGGGAAACACCCAGCATACTAAGGTAGAATGCCTGCTGGACCTCCCAACAATTAAATTGCTGCAAAACCAGTAAAAAACTAATAATACCTGGTCATTCTCAATGTCCATTTTTAAGCATATAAGATGAGTTTGACTGGAATGTGCTATTCATAGGTCTTACTGGTTTTTCTTTCTGAGTGGTTGCTGTTGTGCTTTCTAGTAGAACTAGGAGCCTTTGCCAGGAAGCCTTGCCCATTGGAGCTGCTGGCCAAACAGATACTGACAGCTCCAGCAATTTACTGTGCATTGCAGAAACCGTGGCTGCTGCTGGAACTTCAGTAACCAGACTCCCCGAATGAAAGATTACAGACTGGAAGTTTCCGTGCTGATGGGTGAGTGGAGGGTGGAGTCCTTGCTTGGGCTGCATAGAGAGGGTGTTTGAGTTGGGGATCTGAAGTAAGAGGAGGCATGTGTAAAGAAGCTTGCAGCCTACAGTCTCTCAGCCTAGCACAAGTTAATGCAGATTGAGGGGAACTTCCCAATCCTAACACACAGTGGTTCCATCCAAACACCCCCCCCCCCGCCTCTCCAAATTCCACTCCTCCAACCTCTGTCCTGCCCTTTAAGTCAGGCCAGACATATACTTGACATGCCACCCAGACGAGAAGTATTACAATTTAGGTGGGATGAGGCTATTAAATGGTTATTACTTCACTATTTAAGGAGGAGAAAGTGAGGACTGCAGATGCTGGAGATCAGAGCTTAATAATGTGTTGCTGGAAAAGCGTAGCAGGTCAGGCAGCATCAAAGGAACAGGAGAATCGACCTTTCGGGCATAAGCCCTTCTTCAGGAATTTTTCAGGATTCCTGAAGAAGGGCTTATGCCTGAAACGTCGATTCTCCTGTTCCTTTGATGCTGCCTGACTTGCTGCACTTTTCCAGCAACACATTTTTAAGCTCACTATTTACGGGCCTTGGTTGGCAACAAGTTAGGGAGGTCAAAGTTGGACTAACCTGTCTGGAACACAATTAGGGCAAGGTTAGGGAAGGGCTTCAATTCATCAGTATCCCACGCAATAAAGTTGACTTCCAATCTCGAGGCATGGCTAGGTTTGAGTACAAGCCAAAGTTTACTGGCAAAGTACCACCAAGACATCCCTGACCCCACCAAAGGACTGAACATTCTGGACCACTGCTACACAACCATTAAAGATGCCTACCGCTCCATCCCCCGCCCCCAATTCAGAAAATCAAATTACAGCGCTGTGTTCCTCATTCCAGCTTACAAGCAGAAGCTGACATGAGAGGACCCTTCACAAAGGGAAGCTAGTTTGAAGCTGTGGAAAACCATCTTCAGGATTGCTTGGAATCAGTAGACTGGACTGTGTTCAATTACTCAGTGCAAAACCTAGTTGAGTGCGCCACCAGCGTCATGGACCTCATTAGCAAATGCCTGGAGGACTGCTTACTAAAGCAGTCAATCCCTGTATGCCCCAAAATTATGGATGAACCAGGAAATCCACTCCCAATGAAGACCAGACATGCAGCATTCAAGTTGGATGACCCAAACTAATACAGGAAATCTAGATATGACCTCCGCAAAGCAATCAGGGATGCCAAGAGACAGTACCAGATCAAATTAGAGGCCCAAACCTACCAAATAGGCCTAAACAACATTCCAGGATACAAAATGAAGCAGAGCAAGATAGCAGGTAATGACACATCACTCCCTGACATGCTCAATGCTTTTGATGCTCAGTTTGAGCAAAATGCCAGTGGCGGGATCTCCGCTGCAGATGTCAGATCGGTTTTCCTGGGAGTCAACCCAAGGAAAGCAACAAGTCTAGACAGTATACCTGGCTGAACACTTAGATCCTGTGTGGATCAACTGGCAGACATATTCACTGACATCTTCAACCTCTCCCTCCTTTAAGCCAAAGTCTCCACCTGCTTTAATAAGACCACCATCACCTCCAACTCCAGAAAGCACATGTAATTGCATTAATGACTACCGCCCACTGGCTCTGATCTCCATAATCATAAGGTGTTTCAAGAGGTTGGTAATGGCCGGCATCAACTCCATTCTTCCAGCCTGCCTAGATTCCCTACAATTTGCTTACCAACGTATCAGGCCCACAGCAGATGCTATATCCTTAGGCCTGCACATCCCTGGAACATCTGGACAACAAGGATACCTACATCAGACTCCTGCTCATTGACTACAGCTCCACCTTTAACACCATTTTTCCCCACAGACTGATCTTAAACCTCCGTAATTCGGCTCCGCCCTCTACAATTGGATACTCAGCTTCCTGACCTACAGAACACAATCAGTGAATATATGTAACTGCACCTTCTCCACAATAACACTCAACACTGGAGCCCCCCAAGGATGAGTCCTCAGCCCTCTACAGTACTCCCTGTACACCCAAGACTGCATTGCCAAATTCCAAAAGAGCACCATCTACAACTTTGCTGACGACACTATAGTAGGAACAGATATCTAACAACCAGGGAAAAGTGAGGACTGCAGATGCTGGAGATCAAAAAGTGTGGTGCTGTAAAAGCACAGTGGGTCAGGCAACATCTGAGGAACAGGAGAGTTGATGTTTCAACTCATAAGCTCTTCATCAGGAATGTGGCTCAGGAATCAGCTTATGCTCGAAACAGATATCTAACAACGATGAGTCAAAATACAGAAAGGAAGTAGAGGGCATGGTAATTTGGTGTAATGAGAACAACCTCTCTCTCAATGTTGGAAAAACTAAAGAATTGATCATTGACTTCAGACAGAAAGGAAGAGAGCATGCCCCCGTTTACATCAACAGAACTGAGGTTGAGAGGGTGGAGAGCATCAACTTCCTCGGAGTGATGATAACCGACAACCAGTCCTGGACTTCCCATATAGATGCAATGGTCAAGAAGGCACAACAATGTCTCTTCTTCCTCAGGTGGCTCAGGAAATTTGGCATATCCATAAGGACCCTCACCAACCTTGACAGATGCACCATTGAAAGCACAGTGTCCTGGTGCATTATGGCCTGGTATGACAACTGCTTTGCCCAGAATCATAAGAAATTACTGAAGATAGTGTGCACAGTCCAGACCATCAGAGAAGCCAACCTTCCATCCAGAGACTCCATTTACATGGCTTGCTGTTGCAGAAAGGTTGCCAACATCATTAAAGACCCATCACACCCCGGTAATAATCTCCTACAACCTCTTCCATCAGGCAGAAGATATAGAAGCCTGAACACACGCACCAGCAGGTTCAGGAACAGCTTCTTCCTGGTTGATATTAGATTGGTGAATGGACTGTCTAGCCTCAAGTAATGCTGATCTTGCTAATGTTGAACTGGCATAGTGCACAACCTGTGCAATGTAACCTGCAGCCTTTGTCTAAGTCTTTTTATAACCCCTGCTCTGTACATCATTGCTTACTATAATCTACCTGTACTGCTCATAAACAAAGCTTTTCAATGTACTTCGGTACATGTGACAATCAATCAATCAATCAATGTTTCAGGTACTGAACTTCCATCACAATCTTAAACAGAAATTGTGAAACAATACATTCAGTAGGTGTGGCAACATCTGTGGAGAGAAACAAGCTTTACAGACCAGATTTGCTTGTATTCAGACTTCAAGTACAATCCTGAAAGATCTCCACACTGAAAAAACTTTTTCACCAGCATTTTAGTTTTCTAGGGTTTTGTCTTTTTTTTTAGATTACATTACAGTGTGGAAACAGGCCCTTCGACCCAACAAGTCCACACCGACCCGCCAAAGCGCAACCCACCCATACCCCTACATTTACCCCTTACCTAACACTCCGGGCAATTTAGCATGGCCAATTCACCTAACCTGCACATCTTTGGACTGTGGGAGGAAACCGGAGCACCCGGAGAAAACCCACACAGACACAGGGAGAACGTGCAAACTCCACACAGTCAGTCGCCTGAGTCGGGAATTGAACCCGGGTCTCTGGCGCTGTGAGCCAGCAGTGCTAACCACTGTGCCACCGTGCCACCCACTAACTTCCAGAGATAAAACTTGTTGGCTGGGTAATTTCACCTTCAGGTTCTATCATGCAGTGTTAAAACTCTCCAAAGAATTTTGAAATTCTCTTCATTACTTGTTCATACCAAATGGAGAGATAGTGGCATTGGCAATATTGCTGGACAAGTCATCCACAGCCCGAGGTTTATGTTATGGGGAACAAATGCAGAAATTACTGGAGAAACTCAGATGGCCTGACAGCATCTGCAGTTCTTTGTTTTATTCTGTGTTTGTGGATATGGTTCCAGACCCACAAGACAGCTTGTGGAATATGAATCAATCTCATTGAGGAGAAAGTGAGGACTGCAGATGCTGGAGATCAGAGCTGAAAATGTGTTGCTGGAAAAGCGCAGCAGGTCAGGCAGCATCCAGGGAACAGGAGATTCGACGTTTCGGGCATAAGCCCTTCTTCAGGAATCTTTTGCTAGGAAGAACTGTTTGTTTAGTGTATGGATTCTTATGTGGATGGAGAACAGTAGAGGTCCTATGCAGGTCTGTGAGAGTATTGTCCTGAGCTGGGGTAGGTCGAGTTAGAGAGCTTCTTCAAGGAAGGCATCCTTGTAAGAGGATTCGCAGTAGGTTGAAATCTTTGAGGAGAAAGTTTTTTGCTAGGAAGAACTGTTTGTTTAGTGTATGGATTCTTCTGTGGATGAAAAACAGTAGAGGTCCTTTGTAGGTCTGTGAGAGTGTTGTCCTGAGCTGGGGTAGGTCGAGTTGCAGGGAATGTAGGTAGCAGCGCATGGCTGCAAGCGTGGAGCGGAGGATCCGGAGGGAGGTCTGTTGCTGGAGGCTTCGGATTTGCTGTAGGTACTGGTTGTCCTGGTTGGGTCCTTTATTTGCTAGGAAGAACTGTTTGTTTAGTGTATGGATTCTTCTGTGGATGAAGAACAGTAGAGGGGCATTCCTGAAGAAGGGCTTATGCCTGAAACGTCGATTCTCCTGTTCCCTGGATGCTGCCTGACCTGCTGCGCTTTTCCAGCAACACATTTTCAGCATCAATCTCATTGAGCATGGTAGCATTGTGGTTACCACTATTGCCTCACAGCACCAGGGACCCAGATTCAATTCTAGCCTTAGGTGACTGTCTGCATGGAAATTGCATATTCGCCCTGTGTCTGTATGGGTTTCTGCTGGGTCCTCTGCTTTCCTCTCACAGTCCAAAGATGTATGAGTTAGCTGGATTAGCTATGCTAAATTGTCCCACAGTTTCCAGGGATATGTAGACTAGGTGGGTTAGCCAGGGGGAATGTTGGGTTACAGGAATGGGGTGAATCTGGGTGTGATGTTCTTGGGAGGGTCGACACAGACTTCATGGATTGAATGGCCTATTTCTGTAGTGTCGGGATTCTATTTTAAGAAGTCTAGAAAATTATGGTAGGCTCTCTGTAGATGTCGCCACACCTATTGAGTGTTATAAACATTTTCTCTGTTTAACCAGATCAGCAATTGAATGATGGAACAGGCTCGTAGTGCAGAATACCCTATTCTTGTTCCCATGTTATCATCAAAATTAAAAGAAATGCAAACAGGAAATGTTGAAAATGCACAATGTGGACCAATGATATCAAAAGGCATATAGCCAGATTATAGTGGTAAGTGTAACTATTTCTACAGTTTTAGATAATTCCAGTTAGATGACTACACTAAATTCAAATCAATTATAGGAGGATAAGAAGTTGATCTGCCATATTTAAATGCACAGCTTGCAATGTGATGCTGTGATGACAGAATTGAATGGAAGAAGAACTATTTCACTTCTAGAGAATGAGATCTTATTTTGCAAAATCTGGCAATAAGAAATAGACCAGACAACTGTCTGTGTTTGCTTAAAGGTAGTCTCTGGGCCCATTACAGGAGTTACCTTATGCAACATAGAGCCATAGGCAGGAGGAACTATAAATAATCTCTTCAGAATATTTTGTTGCTGCAGTGTTTGATTGAGCAGTTTGTTCAGCAAATTCAACGATGCACTTGGAGATTTGCTGACAGAGTGATCATCTGGGACTGAATCCAATTCACAGGACTTCCAAGCAACCAGGGTAGTTTTGAGTATGTAAAATTGTTCAGTAGCTTCATAAAGTTGAACAGCGTCCAAGTTGCTGTGTGCCAATGATGTCTAGGACAGAACCTTTAGACCAAATAAGGAGGTGTTAGTGTAAATCAGAGGCCCAAGGCAGAGCTGCAGAAGCAGGTATCATGCAACTGAAAAGCACACAAATGGGAAATACAAATCCCTGTCAAGGACAAAGGTAGCACAAATGATATCCTGAGTATTGGCAAAAACCTGAAAAGTTGAAAAAGCACATCCTCAGAACAAGTTTATAAAGCAGCAATGTTTCATTCAGGCACAGAAACAGCTTTCCAGTATGACAAATTCATATGCCACTGTGCAATAACCCTGTTAATCGGGCCTGGTAAACTTCACATGACCTAAGAAACTAGTGTTCTGGCAATCATTGCAAGAAGGATGGACTAAGTCTTTAATTAGTTGCTATTTAACCTATTAAACTGTTGTTCTGAATATCCCAGGGACATGGATTTCAAAATTGTCCCCAAGATCACAAGTTAATTGAGGACATTGGAGGATTCCTGTTGGGTTCCCAATATTCTGATTTTTTTCAACTCCTTAACTTCCAGCTTACATCCACCTTCCCTTTCAGATTTAAACTCTCCTGCATGAAAGAATAATTGGATAGAGATTTAATGTCTTCTTGGTCAAATGGTTTGTGGACTCATGCTTTCACGAGATACTGGAGGACTGCTGGTGACCGACAACTATATGTTATCATAACTTAAACCTCCAAGAGAAAAGAAAGAGAAAATATGTGGAGTTATTTACTAAAAGGGAGATAATATACTCAAGGAGGCTTTAATAACATGTGCAGATTTACATATGTGATGGACACTCAGTAGCATATTACTCAGATCTGATTAATGGAGATTTGGAATTGTATCTACCATCTAAACAAATCAAACTGTAATATAAGATGATTACTGCATTTCCAAACACAATTTACTGCTATCAGAAAATTGACATATATGGTAATCAGCAGCCTGCACCAATCAGCATGATTATCACCACTGTACAAATTCAAAAACAAAGCACTGGTATAAAAATAACATTTGAACTTGCTTGTCCTTGAAGCAGGGCTATGCATGTAAAGCAGCTGTATGCAGAGTGGCCCCCTGGGGATAATAAAATTTTACATTTTTTAAAAATTCATTCATGGGATGTGAGCATCAATTTCAAAGCCAGAATTTATTGTTCATCCCTAATTGCCCTTGAGAAGGTAATCATAAACTGCCTTCTTGAAATGCTGCACTCTCTGTGGAGTAGCTTCTTTACTGCAGTTAGAGAAGAAATTCCAGGATTTTGATCCAACAATGATGAAGGAATGTATTTCCAATGGGATGGTTGTAGTTTCGAGTTGAAATTACAGACTGTGGTGTTCCCATGCTCCTGTTGTTCTTCTTTATCTATGCAGCAGAGATACTGGCTTGAAAGGTCCTGTTCTTCATGGAGAAGGAAATGAATGTTTAAGGTAATGGATGGGGTGTTCATCAAGTAGGTTGCTTTGGCCTGGATGATGTCAAGCTTCTTCAGTGTTGTTGGAAAGTTACATCCAGGTAATCAGAGAATTCAATTGTTCCTAACATGTTTGTAACATGTATATATTGGAAGGGAATTCAGGAGGTGATTTTTTTAGATTACATTACAGTGTGGAACCAGGCCCTTCGGCCCAACAAGTCCACACCGACCCGCCGAAGCACAACCCACCATACCCCTACACCTAACACTATGGGCAATTTAGTATGGCCAATTCACCTGACCTGCACTGTGGGAGGAAACCGGAGCACCCGGAGGAAACCCATGCAGACACGGGGAGAACGTGCAAACTCCCCACACAGTCAGTCGCCTGAGGCGGGAATTGAACCCGGGTCACTGGCTCTGTGAGGCAGCACTGGGCCACCGTGCCGCCCACAAATATTACTCATTCCAGAATTTCTAGCCTCTGATCTGCTCACGTCGTCACAGCATTGATCTGGCTAGTCTAGTCCAATTTCTGGTCTACGATAACCTTCAGGTTTATTGTGGATAATACAACTGAATATCAAGGGGAGGTGATTAGACTTCCTTTTTTCGGAGATGGCCATTGCCTGACATTTGTGTGGCACAAATGCTAGTTATCATTTATCAGCACAAGTATAAATGTTGTGCCTTAAAAACAAGGTGAGTTGCTGCATGCAGAAACAGAATTCTTCAGTAATCACAAATGATACTGAACAATATGCAATCATCCTGGAAAGCAAAGGGACACGGTTGCTCAGTGGTTAGCACTGTTGCCTCACAGCACCAGGGGTCTGGGTGCAATTACAGCCTCGGACTGTGTGTGTGGAGTTTGCACATTCTCCCTGTGTCTATGTGGGTTTCCTCTGGGTGCTCCGGTTTCCTCCCACAGTCCAAAGATGTGCAGGTAAGGGGAATTGGCCACGCTAAATTACCCTTAGTGTTACATGCATCAGTCAGAGGGAAATGGGTCTGGGTGGGTTACTCTTTGGAGGATTGTTGTGAACTTGATGGGCCAAAGGGCCTGTTTCCACACTGTAGGGAATCTAATCAAAGATACCCCTCTGCTGCCTTTGCTACTGCAAATGTTTTTTCTGTACCATTCTCCTCTATCTTCTACATCCCAAAACATGTGATAGGAGGAACAGAAGTCAGTACAAGCTCAATTTCCATGGATTCAATGCAGGATATAATTTAGTGACATAAGCATTGCACAGGAGCAGTGTTTGCTTTTTTCTTACCGTCATTGGATTAAAAATCCTGGCAATGTCTCCCTAAGAGGACTGTGTGTGTACCTACACCTCATGGATTGTAATAATATAGGACCATCGTGGCTACTTGATTTTCTGGTGACATAGCTGCACTGGCGCAATCATGATGAATCTTGTATTAATAAAAGAATCCCTTGCAGCAATATCCGTTTGTCCAAACACTTTAAATGTATTTCAAATTGCCAATAGCCTGTTCAACCACACAGCTAATGGTGGTATTACATTGATTATAGCACTTTTGAACTTCAGTAGTTGGGTTTCTGATGCATGTCATTAGTCAAGTCTGCTGAAGGTATCCCTTATCACATGAGATCAGGGACAGTGAATTATTACAGGACAAAAGCACTATAGGATCTTGTGCGCAGCTATTTGCATATCAATGACAAAGTGTGGAATAGAAATCCTTGAGGTCAATGTTTTGGGGTTGCACTGGTTACCCTGTGGGAATTTATCAGAGATATCAATCTGAAAATCTACTCATCCTAGTTCATATAATCAGTGTCAAAGTTGCCATATTGCGAGCCCTGACGAACAAACCGACAGTGAGAGAGTTATAGAGTCATAGAGATGTACATCACGGAAACAAACCCTTTGGTATAACTCATCCAAGCTGACCATATATCCTAAATTAATTTAGTCCCATTTGCCAGCACTTGGCCCATATCCCTCTAAACCCTTCCTATTCATATTCCCATCCAGATGTCTTTTAAATGTTGTAATTGTGCCAGCCCCCACCACTTCCTCTGTCAACTCATTCCATACACACACCACCCTCTGCATGAAAACGTTGCCCATTAGGTCCCTTTTAAATATTTCCCCTCTCACTCTAAGCCTCTGCCCTCTAGTTCTGGACTCCCCCAACCCATGGAAAAGACCCTGACTTTTGTTGGTGGCTGACTGGTAGATTTTGCATATGGCTGTGATAGACCTTTCAGGAACCAGCAGGGAAATTGATTGAAGATAATGATAACTTTGACAGCCACTAGTGTAACATTATTAAGGAGTTCAGAAAGAAGAAGGTCTTCTTCCAGGAGGTTCCTGACATACTAGCTTTCAGACTTGTCAAGAAAACTGATCCTTTTTGCCTTATATATTTATTAGATAATGTATGCTAAGAACTATAACTAATGATCTCCCTTTCTGTACAACTACAGGCTACAGGCATTTGTGATGCTTGACAAAGCCTCATCTGAGACCCAGTCTCAGGAAGCATAAATGGAACCCATCTGAGGTGATAGACCAAACCTCCAAATCATTGGAAGCAACTTCTAAATTGTAATCAGTATTGTTTTAGCAAATGTTCTGTGAACAAACCCTTTCCCTCTCAGCAAAGAAAGCAGCTGTGAGTGCAGACTATTTAGTGCCTCATTTACCTGAGATTCATCTTCTCACTTGCCACTGTTCACCTGCCTTGGTTTCACTAGTGAGTTTCATGAACCCTGGGACACTCATAGAGCTGTTGAATAAACTGAAAAGTGTTGGTTGCATTTCACCAGTCCTTGGAAGCGATCCTGACAGGTAAGAGGTCTGGTTAACTAGCTATGAAAATTGTTGGGAGGGAAGCCTGATGCCTTTCCTTTGCTACAGCATATTACCAGTAGCATTCATCTCAGTGGTATGGTTGTTCATTGAGCAAGTAATTAATTGTACAGTTGAGGGTCACTTCCCACACTCCTCCCTCCCTCCATCTTCCACCAATGACATTTTACCAACTTCAGGAGTATTTAATACCATGTGGTGCGACCACCAGGTACAACCTACAGCCTTCCAAGTGGTTCCCAGGACAGACCAAGGTCAGAAGCCTCCTTTATAATTGCCGTGGGGCACAGAAAGGATACATCCCAGCAATAATGGCTACCCATGTCCAAAATGTGACGTAAGGTGTATTCCTTCCAATCACATGGGCCTATCTGCCTGATCCTTTCATGATACAAAATAACACTTACATTCTCTTCAAGGAGCTGTAAAATGGAGACTGCTGTGCTACCAGCCCTCTGATTGGCTGGTAGCTTTGGAAATTGAGTCATCACCCTCATTGGGTCAAATGGACAGTGATTGATTGCGAATTAGCTGATGCTTGTAAATTGTTACATTGAGTCGAATTGCCCAACTGCATGTTATCAGATCCAGTTCTCTGCCGGGGGTTGGGATCACCTACCTCTCAAGCGAAATTCACCTTCTGTGTAAATTTTGACTGAAGATTTGTTGCAAATAGAATCATAACTCTCCTGATTGTATGCTTAAAGCAGTCCAGTTAAATGAGGAAGTTAGTTTCCTAATGTATCAATTGTACTGATTTTAAAACCCCCCTCTCACCTTACTGCATCCAAACTAATATGCCTTCCATGTTAAAACTCTTACCCTGTTCAGATGTGCCTCATCTGAACACTTCTAGCATTTTCTGTCAGTATGTCAGATTTCCAGCAACCACAGTATTTTGCCTTTTTTCTTAAAACAAGGGCACAATTTGACTTAACTTCAAATAAATGTCAGGTTCAGGATTTACTTTAAAGATAAGTGAAAATATAATGAGAGTTAATACGTGAATAACTGAGAGTCTATAAAGACAAAATTGAAACAGCATGTAGGAAAACAAGGTAACATCTAAATTGTTTATCAATGCATGATCTTTATATTGCTTTAGTACAAGTAATAGCATTCTAATACTTTAAAATAGGTATTGTGCTTTTGTTTAGGATTAGATTGCAAGCCTTGGGATCTGCAGTTATCTAAGGATTAAAAGACAGCTACATCAATGTCAAAATAATCTACAAATCATTTGATAAAAGTATATTCAACAAAGTCACAAATGTCCCTTTTCACGTAATTTGACTCAGCAGTTGTCCCTGCATGTCATCAGCTAATCAAGAAATAGTATCTGTGGCAGTTGGAAGAAGATCTGCTCTTTGATTGAAGGATGAGGTATGAAATTGACTTGGCATTCAGGGAAATAAAGGAAGAGATGAAAGTTTTTTCTAAGTGGTTGTTGACCCAAAGGCTATATTAAGCAGAAGTAACTGGTATTGAAGTGACATTCAGGCAACGAGTGTGAGTTTATTCACTTCTAGGTAAAGCTGACTAATGTTATGCTTAAGTCTTGGGACTGGTTCATTGATCACCTTCAAATAGCTATGTGATGTCAGGCAGGGAAAATGTAATAAAAAAATCACTGAACATAGATGTAAGTTTTTTACCCCGCTTTTAGTATGGTTGGCTTGATTCGTATGAGTAACTGACCCTCATACGACGTTGATCAGTTCCCTGTCGCACTTTTGTGGTCATTAGACCTTGAATTCATTTTTATGTCTTAAATGATTTATATCTAATTCAAATGAAAGTAACATAACCTTACCAAAGGGAGATTCAGAGGTGCTGCCAATCTGCAAGTTTCGTTATTTAAAATGCCCTGGTACATTTATGCACTAATAATGTGCCTGTAATACTAATTTTATATCTTCACTGGCAGCTTGTAATTTCAGAGTTTTCAGATAAATGAGGAGATACAGAACATTAATTTTAAACAAACTGACAATTTTAGCTTTCCATTAGATGTGATGCATCAGATTCAATAATGCCAGTTCTCTGCAAAACTCTTATGATTTCATCACATATGATGACTAAATGATAATTCGGCACGGTGGCTCAGTGGTTAGCACTGCTGCCTCACAGCACCAGGGCCCCAGGTTCGATTTCAGCCTCAGGCGACTGCCTGTGTGGAGTTTGCACATTCTTCCCGTGTCTGCATGGGTTTCCTCCGGGTGCTCCAGTTTCCTCCCACAGTCCAAAGATGTGCAGGTCAGGTGAATTGGCCATGCTAAATTGCCCATGGTGTTAGGTGCATTAGTCAGAGGGAAATGGGTCTGGGTGGTCCACTCTTCAGAGGGTCAGTGTGGACTGGTTGGGCTGATGGGCCTGTTTCCACACTGTAAGGAATCTAATCTAAACATGAATGTCAAATCATTCTTGCATAACTACTTCCAATTTTAATTAAAATTGAGTTATTTTCTGGTACATCGGACTATTCAAAAATAAGATTTCTTTCCAAAGAAATCTGCCATATTAGGGACGTTTTATTCCATTTAGTCTGATCCTGAAATCCTAATGGGTAATTATGAATGTTAATTTGCCTATGGTCTGCATGAAATAATCTAATCACGTCAGGGTTTGCACAGTTGTCGTTGATTAAGGTCATCACCTTAAGCACCTTGAAATGACGTTTGTATGTGAAAGGTGCTATAAAAGTACAATTTGCAACAATTATTAAGTAAACAATTGATCTAGATCAATTGTTTAACACAGAGGATGTGAAAACATGAATCAGAAAATGAACCAATAGCTGAAAAAAGGTTACAATATTCTCATTCTAAATTATCTTGTCCCCTGACATGTCTGAAAAAGAGGAATGTGCAGGAATGTAGAGAGAAGTTGGAGGTGGCAGCATGTAAATTGCTCCTGAGGAGGGTCAGCACAGACACGATGGTTCAAATTGCCTTCTCCTTATGCTGTAGCGATTCTATATTGGTGACATTCAGGTTGTAGTTTTACTGTACCCCTTTTCATTGGGTGGGAAGTGGGTGGAGAATACCTGATTCCCACCTGATGAAAACAGCTAAATGCTAAGCCAGTTGACTGAGGTTGGGGCACGCTGAGGGAAGAGATGCAATTCTACATGAAGGCTTGGATATCAGATGATTTTTTTTCTCTCATGTTGCCAGAAGTGGTAAAGGAGCATTCCTTCTTCAGGCTGTGTATAATCACTAACTAAACCAACTAGCCCTGTTTGTGCTGCAGTTTTCAGTAATCACATTAAGAATAACAATATAGATTGCTCTATGTCCAATATTCTGGATGAAGGATCTTCCATGCACATCCTCTTCAACGATATGAAATAATTATATTGGGTCATCTTCCAATCAAAGAAGGGAAAGAACATCAGTCTTCTTTACCATGCAATACCTTTTTTCAACCAAGATGAGAAATAGCTATAAATTACTGCTCTAAATCACTCTCAAAGGTCACAGGTTTGAAAAGTTTAGATGTATTGTTATTGCATTTTTAAGAGAAAAGGCAGCATAGGGAAAATAACTACTGTCACTGAAAACTGTCACCACATTAAGTATACTCATGTTTTGAAGTTTTAAGAATCTTCTTTTAAGAAGCTGCTTTTTGGTACTGAAGACAATAAGGCTTCGTTTAGCTTGGTTTACACATGTGAAGATTTGCTGCTAACAATGAGCTACTTAAAACTGTGGAAATTATCATCTCAACAACAAATCATGTATTTGAACTTTATTAATTAGTCAGAGCTTTATTAATTAATCAGAGTAGTTTTTCACTCACTGAAAGACTGTATTACAGTAGCGCTTCGATATACAAATGACCCCGTTCACGAACAAATCAGTTTACAAACAGGATTGTACGTAAAATTTTGCTTCAACGTACGTACGAAATTCAAGGTACGTACGAAGGTACGAAAGCAAAAAGCCCGTGTGCGACCATGTGGTTTCATTGTTCTGCTTTGCTACATGCTCGTTGAACACAAAAGCTCTCGGGCCCGTGTGATCTCATTCAGTTCGTCTTTGGTGCGTGCACTGTGAAGCCGTCCAATCATTCTTACGCTATCCGAACAATGGGAAAAATTGATTCAGTTCGCGGCATTTTCGGTCCCAGAACGGTCCCAGTCGAGGCACTACTGTATACATCAATAATTGAACATTTAGGAAATATAGGTTTTATACTTTAAAGATGAATTTTATACAGAACATTCATCCAACTTCAAAACCACAGAGAGTGAAGAGACAGAGTAGACAATGTAGAAGGGATAGATATTAATGGCCTGTTATAGAGTCATAGAGACATACAACATGGAGACAGGCCCTTTGGCCCAAACTGGTCCATGCTGGCCAAATGGTCCACGCTAACCTGCACTTGTCCCATATCCTTCTAATCCTTTTCCGATCCACATATATCTCCAAATGCCTTTTAAATGTTATTAATGTGCCCATCTTAACCACCTCCGCTGGCAGCTCAGTCTATATATGTAACACCCTCTGTGTAAAAAAGTTGCTCCTTAGATTCCCTTTTATTCTTTCACTTCCAACCTTAACCTGATGCCCTCTAGTCCTCAATTCCCCAATCTGGGAAAATGTCTGATTGCATTCACCCTATCCATGCCACTCATGATCTTATACACCTTTATAAGACCCCCTCTGTCTCCTATGCTCTAAAGAAAAAATGTCATAGCTTATCCAACTTCTCCCTATAACTTAAGAGTCCTGGCAACAACCTTGCAAACTTCTTTTGCACTCTTTCCAGTTAAATAACATCCTTCCTATAGCAAGGTGACCAAAACTAAACACAATATTCCAAGTGCGGCCTCATAAACGTCCTGTATAACTGCAATATAACTTCCCAACTTCTATATTCAATGCCCTGACTGATGAAGGCCAGTGTGCCAAAAGCCTTCTTCACTGCCCTGTCTACTTGCGACTCTATATTTAGAGAACCGTGCACCTGAACTCCAAGACTTCTCTGTTCCACTATACTCCTTAAAGCCCTACCATTCACCAAGAAACTCCCAGCTTGATTTAACTTTCCAAAATGCAAGACCTCACACTTACCTATATTAAACTCCATTTGCCATTTCTCGGCCCACTTCCCCAACTGGTCAAGGTCCTGCTGCAATTTATGATAACTTCCCCACTGTCCGCACTACTGCTTATTTTACTGTCATCAGCAAACTTACTAACTTTCTTTTCCAGCAACACATTTTTCAGCTCTGATCTCCAGCATCTGCAGTCCTCACTTTCTCCTAAACTTACTAATCGTACCTTGTACATTCTCATCCAAATCATTGATATAGGTAACAGACAGTAATGGGCCCAGCTCCAACCCCTGAGGCACTCCACCAGTCACATGCTTCCAGTCTGGCAAGTATCCTTCCACTATTACCTTCTGCTTCCGACCATCAAGCCAATTGTAGATCCAATTTGCCAGGTCGCCCTGGATTCCATGCGATCTAACCTTTCAGCAGACTACCAAGTGGAATCCTATCAAAGGCCTTACTGAAAACTATATAGACTACATCTACTGCCCTGCCCTCATTCAACCTTCCAGGTCACTTCATTAAAGAACTCTAACAAATTTGTGAGGCATGATCTTCCACACACAAAGCCACACTAACTACTCCTATACAAACCCTGTCATTCCAAATGGATGCATATCTTATCCCTCAGAATCTTCTCAAGTAACTTGCCCACCACAGACATTAGGCTTACTGGTCTAAGTTCCCAAGTTTTTCTTTCCGCCCTTCTTGAATAATGGCACAGCATTCGCTACCCTCCAATCTTTCAGGACCTCACCGTGGCTAATGATGATGCAAAAGTATCAGCCAGTACCCCCCCAATTTCTTCTCGAGCCTCTTGCAATGGTCAGGACCAAGAGATTTATCTATCTTTATATGTTCTAATATATCCAACACCTCCTCTACTGTGATATGGATTGTCCACAAGATATCACCTGGATGCCGCCTCGGAACACTTCAACCGCAGGGCATCAATGTGGACTTCAGCAGTTTCCTCATTTCCCCTCCCCCCCCCGGTACCCCAATTCCAATTTTGTGGGCGGCACGGTGGCACAGTGGTTAGCACTGTTGCCTCACAGCGCCAGAGACCCGGGTTCAATTCCCGCCTCAGGCGACTGACTGTGTGGAGTTTGCACGT
>NC_057712.1:57442143-57468746 GCF_004010195.1 Chiloscyllium plagiosum
TATCACCTTCATCCCCACCCCCATTCACCTATTGTACTTTTTGCTACCTTCTCCCCAGCCCCACCCCTCTCCCATTTATCTCTCCACCCTGGAGGTTCCCTGCCTTCAGTCCTGATGAAGGGATTTTGCCCGAAACGTCGATTTTCCTGCTGCTCGGATGCTGCCTGACCTGCTGTGCTTTTCCAGCACCACTCTAATCTAGACGCCAAGATATCAACGCTAACTTCCCCAAGTTCCCAAGTCTTTATGTCTTTTTCCATGGTAAACACAGAGGAGAAATATTTATTGAGAACCTTGCCCATCTCCTGCAGTTCTACACATACATGTCCACTTCACTCTTTGTTGCATCCTTGTTCCCTATTGTTGCTCTTTGCTGCATTCTTGATCTCATGGAAATTAAACAATCCCAATTTTAGAGTTAATGCAATACCCTGTACATTCTTGGAAATTTTATACACTGAATATACCAAAAACAGTAAAAACATTTCTCTGTTTCACCTGCAAAAGTAAATATGCACTACATGAGTACTTTTATGAGTCTTCAATAGTACATACATTACATGAATCTTGCAAAATGTCCTTAAATATATTTCCAAGCTCTTATGCAATAATCTTAAAAGTCTTACAAGATTGGTTAGTTTTCAACCATTGTCAGTATTAATTAAATCAAAAACAACGATGGAAATAACTTGATGTTTACAATTTATTAATGTTTGTATATATTGTAGAGGGGGTTTCCAGCTTTTGAGGTTCATGATTTATGCAACAACTCTTGAATTTAAATCCTATCTCAGAACTCAGCTTTTCTATTATGAACTGACAGGCAAAAAACTGTTGATGCAGAAAATCAAAAATAAACTCAGAGTATGCGAGTAATACTTGGAAAAAGAAACAGAGTTAACTTTTCAGGTTGAATGACCTCTCTTCTGAACATGTATTGAAAATCATAGAATGCCTCCAGTGCAGAAAGAGGCCATTCAGCCTATTGAGTCGACATTGACTCTCCAACGAGCATCCCATCCTATTCTCATATTTCCAATGGCTAATCTACCAAGCCTGCACACTACAGGACAATTTAGCATGGCCAGTCTACCTAATATATACATCTCTGGACTGTGGGAGGAAACCACAGCACCCATTGGAAACTCACACAAACACTGGACCAAATGTGCAAACCTCACACTGACAATCATCCAAGCTGGAACTGAACCCGGTGCTAACCACTGAGCCATCATGTCACCTGAAAATATTAACTCACTTTTGCAACAGCATTTTCAATTTCTTTTCCATCATCAAGTGTAGAGTGTTTCTTCACAGATAACTACTAAAGGTTAAGAGGGAAAAAGAAATCATTTTATTCAAACGGGTCAGGAGTGGACATGGACTGCTGAGTAAGTGAAGTAATATATGTGGGTGGTTTCATTACTTGAAACATGACTTAGGTAGTGTCTCCCACCCATCCTCCTCCTCTTATCAAAAAAAAAGGTTCTTTGCACCGATTGGTAAGGTAACTAATTTTTTTTTATTCTTTATTTTTCTACAGTCTCTTGGGAATTTGGAACAGTGGGAATAGAGGTTAGGGCAGTTGAATGTTCCTCCTGCAGAATGTGGGAGGCAAGGGTCACCACTAGTGTCCCTGCCGACATCATCTGTGGGAAGTGCACCCAATTCCAGCTCCTCAAAAACCGTATTAGGAACGGGAGCTGGAGCTGGATCATTCATGAGACAAAGGGGTTTATTGAGAGGAGTTACAGGGAACTAGTCACACCTCAGGTACAAGAAAAAGGCAGATGGGTTACAGTCAGGGGACAGAAAGGGAACCAGCAGGCAGTGCAGGGAACACCTGTGGCTGTTCTCCTCAATAACAAGTATACCGTTTTGGATACTGTATGGGGGGTGGGGGTGGGGGGATGGTACTTATCAGTGGTAATCCATGGGGTACAGGTCTCTGGCACAAAGTCTGTCCCTGTTGCTCAGAAGGGAAGGGGGGAGAAGAGCAGAACATTAGTCAATGGGGATCCCATCGTTAGGGGAACAGATAGAGAGACTTATGGCTGGTGTGTTGCCTCCCAGGTGCCAGGATTCGCGATGCCTCTGATCGTGTTTTTGGGATCCTTTGGTGGGGGGTGGGCAGCAGCCCCAAGTCGTGATCCACGTAGGCACTAACGACATAGGTAGGAAAATCAATGGGAGGTTTATGCAGAAATTCAAGGAGCTAGGTTGGAAGCGTGGAGCTAGAACAAACAGTGTTGTTATCAGTTGTTTGTTGCATGTGCCATATGCTAGCAAGGCAAGGAATAGGGAGAGAGAAGAGTTGAACATGTGGCTACAGGAATGGTGCAGGAGGGACAGTTTCAGATACCTGGGTAATTGGGACTCATTCTGGGTTAGGTGGGACTTCTACAAACAGGATAGTCCACATCTGAACCAGAGGGGTACCAGTATTCTGGGGAGATATTGGCTAATGCTCTTCGGGACAGTTTAAAGTAATTCAGCAGGGGCATGGGAACTTAAATTGAACTTCCAGTGTCCAGGAGTTTGAGAATAGTGAGGTCAGAAATACAGTTTCAAATTTACAAGAGTGCACCGGCAAGCAGGAAGATGGTTTGAAGTGTGTCCACTTCAATGCCAAGAGCATCTGGAATAAGGAGGGTGAGCTTGCAGCATGGGTTGGTACCTGGAATTTTGATGTTGTGGCCATTTCAGAGACATGGATAGAGCAGAGACAAGAATGGTTGTTGCAGGTTCCAGGATTTAGATAATTCAGTAAGAACAGAGAAGAAGGTAGAAGAGGGGGAGGTATGGCATTGTTAGTCAAGGACAGTATTATAGTGGCAGAAAGGATGTTTGAGGACTTTGACATTGAGGTAGTATGGGCTGAGATTAGAAGCAAGAAAAGAGGTCACCCTGCTGGGAGTTTTCTATAGGCCTCCAAATAGTTGCAGAGATATAGAGGAAAGGATTGCAAAAATAATTCTGGATAGGAGTGAGAGTAATAGGGTTGTTGTTATGGGGGCTTTAACTTTCCAAATATTGACTGGAAATATTGTAGTTTGAGTACTTTAGATGGGTCAGTTTTTGTCGAATGTGTGCAGGATGGTTTCTTGACACTGTATGTAGACAGGCCGATAAGGGGCAAGACCACATTGGATTTGGTACTGGGTAATGAACTCGGCCAGATGTTAGATTTGGAGGTCGGTGAGCACTTTGGTGATAGTGATCACAATTTATCGATGGAAAGGGATAGGTATATATCGCAGGGTAAGGGTTATAACTGGAGAAAAGGCAATTATGATGTGAATAGGCAAGATTTAGGATGTAGAGGATGGGGGAGGAAACTGGAGGGTATGGGCACAATTGTGGGCGGCACGGTGGCACAGTGGTTAGCACTGTTGCCTCACAGCGCCAGAGACCCGGGTTCAATTCCCGCCTCAGGCGACTGACTGTGTGGAGTTTGCACGTTCTCCCCGTGTCTGCGTGGGTTTCCTCCGGGTGCTCCGGTTTCCTCCCACGATCCAAAAAATGTGCAAGTTAGGCAAATTGGCCATGCTAAATTGCCCGTAGTGTTAGGTGTAGGGGTAATGGGTCTGGGTGGGTTACGCTTCGGCGGGTCGGTGTGGACTTGTTGGGCCGAATGGCCTGTTTCCACACTGTAAGTAATCTAAAAAATTGAAATGTGGAGCTTATTCAAAGAACAGCTACTGTGTGTCCTTGATAACTATGTACCTGTTAGCCAGGGAGGAAGTGGTTGAGTGAAGGAGTCATGGTTTACTAAGGAAGTTGAATCTCTTGTTAAGAAGAAGAAAAAGGCTTATGTTAGGATGAGACGTGAAGGCTTAGTTAGGGCGCTTGAGAGTTACAAGTCAGCCAGGAAAGACCTAAAGAGAGAACTAAGAAGAGCCAGTAGGGGACATGAGAAGTCATTGGCACATAGGGTCAAGGAAAACCCTAACGCTTTCGATAGTATATCAGGAATAAAAGGATGACTAGAGAAAGATTTGGGCCAATCAAGGACAGTAGTAGGAAGTTTGCGTGGAGGCAGAGGAAATAAGAGAAGCGCTAAATGAATATTTTCCGTTGGTATTCACATTGGAAAAAGACAATGTTGTCGAGGAGAATACTGAGATACAGGCTACTAGACTAGATGGGATTGAGGTTCCCAAGGTGGAGATGTTAGCAATTCTGAAAAATGTGAAAATAGATAAGTCCCCTGATTAGACAATAGACAATAGTGCAGGAGTAGGCCATTCTGCCCTTCGAGCCTGCACCACCATTAAATATGATCAATATGATTGGATTGGATTTATCCAAGGCTTCTCTGGGAAGCCAGGGAGGAGATTGCAGAGCCTTTGGCTTTGATCTTTATGTCATCATTGTCATCAGGAATAGTGCCATAAGACTCTAGGATAGCAAATGTTGTTCCTTTGTTCAACCCTGGTAATTATAGACCAGTGAACCTTACTTCGGTTGTGGGTAAAGTGTTGGAAAAGGTTATAAGAGATAGGATTTATATTCATCCAGAAAGGAATAAATTGATTAGGGATAGTCAACACGGTTTTGTGAAGGGTAAGTCATACTTCACAAACCTTATTGAGTTCTTTGAGATGGTGACCAAACAAGTGGATGAGGGTCAAGTGGTTGATGGTGTATATGGGTTTCAGTAAGGCATTTGATAAGGTTCCACACGGTAGGCTATTGCACAAAACACGGAGGTATGGGATTGAGGTTGATTTAGTGGTTTGGATCAGAAAATAGAGGGGGTTGTTAATAGGAAATGTTCATCCTGGAGTTCATTTACTAGTGGTGTACCGCAAGGATCTGTTTTGGGTCCACTGCTGTTTGTCATTTTTATAACCAACCTAGGTGAGGGCGTAGAAGGTAGGGTTAGTAAATGTGCGGAAGACACTAAGATTGGTGGAGTTGTGGACTATGCCGAAGGATGTTGCAGGTTACAGAGGGATATAGATAAGCTGCAGAGCTGGGCTGAGAGGTGGCAAATGGGGTTTAATGTGGAAAAGTATGAGGTAATTCATTTTGGAAGGAGTAACAGGAATAACGACTGCTGGACTAATGGTAAGATTCTTGACAGTGTAGATGATCTCGGAGACCATGTACCTAGATCCCTGAAAGTTGCCACCCAGGTTGATAGAATTGTTGAGAAGACATATGGTGTGTTAGCTTTTATTGGTAGAGGAATTGAGTTTCGAAGCCATGAAGTCATGCTGCAGCTGTACAAAACTCTGGTGCGGTTGCACTTGGAGTATTATGTACAGTTCTGGTCACCGCATTATAGGAAGGATGTGGAAGCTTTGAAAAGAGTTCAGAGGAGATTTACTGGGATGTTGCCTGTTATGGAGGGAAGGTCTTATGAGGAAAGGCTGAGGGACTTCAGGCTGTTTTCACAAGATAGAAGAAGGGTGAGAGATGACTTAATTGAGACAGAGGGTTAGAGCCTCTTTCCTCAGATGGTGATGGCTAACACAAAGAGTCATAGTTTTAAATTGAGGGGTGATAGGTAAAGGACAGATGTCAGAGGTAGTTTCTTTACTCAGAGGGTAGTAGGGGTGTGGAAAGCCCTGCCTGCAATAGTACTGGACTCGCCAATTTTAAGGGCATTTAAATGGTCATTGGATAAACATATGGATGAAAATGGAATAGTTTAGGATAGATAAGCTTCAGATTGGTTCCTCAGGTCAGCACAATATCAAGGCCAAATGGCCTGTATTATGCTGTTATGTTCTCTGTCCTATGTTTTGACATGCATTTTTAATAAAGGCATCTCAACTTAGAACTATCCAATGTACAAGTATGAAATTTAATTTTAAATTCATATCTTATGTAGGGTGTACATTTAGAAAGGGTTAATGCTGAGGTGTTCATTCAGCTCCACCCAAAATCTGTAGATCACAAAAGAGATAGATCTAACATCAAGGTCTCCCTAATATTTTTAGTTATCATATTTGTTATACCAACATAACTTGTACCTGATTGCTAAAATGCATAATGTCTATGTTATGTAAGGTAAGAGTGTTATGGACTAGGCCAGACCTCCTCAAAACATTTCAAGAAAATAGCCCAGGCCCTAACATTGCTAGCTGTTTTAAGCTGGTGTAGATTGGATATTCCAGGAGTGATGCTGCTGGCCCAACCACTTAGTTTTAAACAAAACAGAATTTATTTGCAATATTACCAATGAATCACAAACAAAACAGAATAAAATATAAAAATAACTTAACCTATCCAAAAACCCAAAAGACTAAGTCAATTTAATGATACTGTTCCAAATTCCTGCAACAATACCCAGAAACACTCCCCTTGGCAAAGAATGTAAAATCAAACGCAGGGTCGTACAAAAGAGAGAAAGTGATTGCAGAGAGACTCAGCATGGACCACCTTCTTCCATGGAGCTGATTCTTGGACCAGCAACCTCAAAGCTAACTGACTACTTTCAGTGAACAGCCAGACTGCTAAAAACCAAACCAAACCAGAAAATCTGAGAACTGGTAGAACTGGCCACTCCCCTTTCATTGTGCAAGTGTGTTTTAACTTGAAAGCCTTTTGTCTGTGGCAGTATCTGTTAACTATAATCAAACCGGCCCTAAAATCTTTCAAACCTATCTTTTTTGGAATCGCTGCTTTTATGACCTCTCTGAAAAAAACACAAGGATCGCATAACCTTGTTAAAGGAGCAGCATTATCACAAGAGCCTCTTCTCATTAGCTCACCAAGAGGTTTTTCTCTACCACATTAAAGTCATGTGATACAAACCTAATAGAATTCTTTGAAGAGGTGACAAAGTCGATTGATGTGGGAAGGGATGTAGATATCATATACATGGACTTTAGTAAGGCATTTGATAAGGTTCCCCAAGTCAGGCTCTTTAATTCTCAAACTAAAAGCCATCGTGAAACCTCTGATTGTATAGGATTGGCAGAAATGTATTACCTAGTATGTCCAATGCGTGACATTATATAGTGTAGCTTTGGTCATTACCTTTAGGTATAGATCTGCAGTGTTAAATTAGACCTCTCTACCACAAGTCTGCTAAAGCTGTAATCAATTTCACTTATTGTTATGTTGCAATAGCTCCATTTGAAACAGCTGAGCAGTTCTGAAAATGTGAACTATGCTTTCCTCCTCACAGATGCTGCCAGAACTGCTGAGTTTCTCCAGCATTCTCTGTGTTTGTTTCAGATTTCCAGCACTCGTGATATTTTGTTTTAAACCAACTGAGGAGCCTGATAAACTATTATAAGATTAATTTAATAATTTGTTTGATGTCAGTATGCTAATTTAAGAACATATGCTAATTTAAGAACATAGATTACATCAAAGTCCATACTGTCAAAAGCTATTGAAAAGTAATTTTGATTGTTTGCCAGTCATTTGTTCTTTCGTGTATAGATCAGAGTAACTGATGAGTGAATGCATGACCTGCTTTGGTTTTTACAGCTTGCATGTATTTAATTCACAATGCTTCTGGAGTAAGCAGTGGAAGAAACTAGGTTTATAACAATTTCTCTGCCCATGTGTATAACTGCCATCAATTATTGTGGTTGTTAATGTTCATTACAGATTAATATATCTGCAAAATTCAAATTAAGATATGGGAAACTTTTTAAAGAAGTTATTATTAGAGTTTAAGATAGCATAAAAAATTAATAAAACTCCAAAATCTGAATTACCCACCCACCTTCTAAAACTTTTTTGACAATGTCGAGTTAAGAAGTAAATACCAATGGCAAATTGTTTTGGGCATTGCCAGGAGTGGAAATGGGAATTTTTGGGATCCCAAACTGCTGGTACAGGTGATGTGTCAGTTTTTTTAATGATCATGTGGCTGATTAGATTCATTGAATTGTGAACTGCAATTAAAAGTGGTCAGCTGGAATTTTCCGGCACTGGTAGAGTCATTTTAGTTACCGTGAAGTAACTTCCTAGTGACAGGCCTGAGGACCTCTTTCCCTGCCCAGGAATGAAAGCAGTCACTCCCCAAAATAGTGGCCTGGCTGATTAAAATAAATTTTTAAAAGGTTAGGAAGTGAGTGCTCCTATATTAAAGCATGTTCTCTTTTACTTACCTGCCACAGTAGCCTGCTGCCCTCTCAAACTGGAAGGCCATTGCTTAATGAGCATGCAGCCCATGCCTCCATTACCCATACATTTTTAAAAATCATTCACAGAATGAGGGCATCATGGCTAGGCTAGCATTTATTACCCATCTTTAATTGCCCAGAAGGATGTTAAGAGCCAACCACATTGCTGTGGGTCTGGAGCCACATGTAGGCCACACCAGGCAAGGATGTCAGTTTTCCTCCCGAAAGTATTTAAGTGAACCTAATGGTTCATGGTCACTTTAATCGCAGTGAGGGCGGACAGAACAAGGACCAGGAGGCTGCCAGGAAGGTAAGCAAATATTTTAAAAATGCTTACCTCAGAAGTCTGTGGCCTCCATTTTAATTTCAGCGAGGGCAGAGAGAACGAGGATCAGGGCGCTGCTGGGAAGGTAAACAAACCATTTAAAAAGCTGATATATTTGGGCAGCGGCTGAACTCGCTACCCGTGTAGTGTCTCCCACCTCCCCTCCTCCCCTAACCAAAAAGGACTCTGTGATGTGTTGATAAGGTAAGGATTTTCTGTTTTTTTTATATTTTATCATGTGATTTGTAAAAAAAAACTTCTCTCATTTTTCGTAACTTTAGTCTCAACTTAGATAAAACTTATGATTAAAAATGGCAGGAGATCTCTGATCCATGTTATGCTCCACTTGCTCAATGTAGGAGCTTAGGGACACAGCTGATGTCCCAGGCTCCTTCATGTCCAGGAACTGTGTCCAGATGCAGCTCTTGTTAGATGGCATGATGGCTCTGGAGCTATGGATGGACTCACTTTGGAGCATACGTGTTGCTGAGGGGGTTGTGGATAGCAATTTTAGTGAATTGGTCACACCACAGATTAGGATAGCTAAGGGAGAAAGGCAATGGGTGACCAAAAGGCAGATAATGAGCAAGAAGACAGTGCAAGTATACCCTGCAGTCATCTCCCTCCAAAACAGGTATAGTGTTTTGGATACCGTTGGGGGAGATGGCGCACCAGGAGAAGACAGTAGCAGCCACGTTCATGGCACCATGGCTGGCTCTGCTGTTCAGAAGGGCAGGAAAAATAGTGGTAGGGCTAGAGTCATAGATGATTCAATTATAAGGGGAGTAGACAGGTGGTTCTGTGGTTGAAAACAAGACTCCCGAATGGTATGATGCCTCCGAGGTGCACGGATCAGAGATGTCTCAGATTGACTGTAGAAAATTGTCAAGGGGGAGGGTGAACAGCCAGTTGTCATGGTGCATGTAGGCACCAATGATGTAGGTAAAAATGGGATGAGGTCCTATATGAAGAGTTTAGGGAGTTTGGAACCAATTTAAAAAGTTGGACCTCAGAGGTTGTAATCTCAGGGTTGCTACCAGTTCCATGTGCTGGTCAGAGTAGGAATGATAGAATGTTCATGAAGATGCATGGCTTAAGAGAAGGTACAGGAGGGAGGAGTTCAGATTTTAGGGACATTAAGACCAGTTCTGGGTGGGTAGGGGGGGGAGGTGAGACTATTACAAATTGGATGGTCTATACCTGAGCAGGATTGGAACCAATGTCCTTGGGGGTGCTTTTGCTAATGCTGTTGGGGAGGATTTAAACTAATATGGCAGGGGGATGGGAACCAAATGATAAGGTTAGTGGACAGGAAGGAGGTAGTAACTAAAGCGTGTAAGGAACTAGATAATGAAGTCAGCATGACTAAGGGGAAGAGTAGGCAGGAAGCGGAGGATGAACACAGAGGGACTGATGGTCTGAGGTGCATTTGTTTAAATGCAAGAAGTATAGTAGGTAAGGCAGATGAACTTAAGGCTTGGATTAGTACCTGGGAGTATGGTGTTATTGCTATTACTGAGACTTGTTTGAGGAAAGGACATGATTGGCAACTAAATATCCCAGGATATAGATGCTTCAGGCAAGATAGAGAGGGAGGTAAAAGGGGTGGAGGAGTTGCATTACTGGTCAGAGAGGATATCATAGCTGTGTTGAAGGAGGGCATGATGGATGACCCAAGCAGCGAGGCAATATGGGCAGAGATCAGAAAGAGGAAGGGTGCGATAACAATGTTGGGGCTGTACTACAGACTGCTTGGGAAGGTGCCATACTGGACCTGGAATTGGGAAATGAGCCCGGCCAGGTGGTTGATGTTTCAGTGGGGGATTACTTTGGGAATAGTGATCACAATTCCATAAGTCTTAGATTACTCATGGACAAAGACGAGAGTTGTCCAAAAGAAAGAGAGCTAAACAAGACTAAAATTCAGCAGGGGCTGGAAAATGTAGATTGGGAGCAGCTGTTTGAAGGGAAATCCACATTTGATATGTGGAGGCTTTTAAAGAGAGGTTGATTAGAGTTCAAGAGAGGCATGTTCCTGTGAAAATGAGGGATCAAAATGGCAAGATTAGGAACCATGGATGACCGGTAATATTGTGAGACTAGCTAAGAGATAAAAGGATACGTACATCAAGTTTAGGCAATTGAAGACAAATGAAACTTTGGAAGAATATCGGGAACGTAGGACCAATCTGAAACAGGAATTAAGAGGGCTAAAAGGGGTCATGAGATAACTTTAGTGAGCATGGTTTAAGAAAACCCCAAAGCCTTTTATTCACATATAAGCAGCAAGAAGGTAACGAGGGAAAGGGTTGGCCCATTCAAAGACAAAGGAGGAAAGATATGCGTGGAGTCAGAGAAAATGGGTGAGATTCTTAATGAGTACTTTGCATCGGTATTCACCGAGGAGAGGGACATGGCAGATGTTGAGGTTAGGGATAGATCTTAGATTACTTGAGGTCAAGTCAACATTAGGAAGGAGGAATTATTGATTTTCTAATAGGCATTAAGGTGGACAAGTCCCCAGGTCCGGATGGCATCTATCCCGGGTTACTGAGATGATTTGGAGGTGCTGGTATTGGACTGGAGTGTACAATGTTAAAATCACACAACACCAGATTATAGTCCAACAGGTTTATTTGGAAGCAGTAGCTTTTTGGAGCACTGCTCCTTCCTCAGGTGCTTCATCAGATAACCTTCAACAGGGTACTGAGGGAAGCGAGAAAGGAAATAACTGGGCTTTAACAGATATCTTTGCAGTATCCTTGAAAATGGGGGAGGTCCCAGAGGACTGGAGAACTGATAATGTTGTCCCCTTGTTTAGGAAGGATAGCAGAAATAATCCAGGTAATTACAGACCTCTGAGCCTGACATCAGTGGTAGGGAGGCTACTGGGGAAGATACTAAGGGATAGGATATATACCCATTTGGAAGACAATAAGCTTATCAGTGACAGGCTGCATGGTTTTGTGCAGGGAAGGTCATGTGAAACAAACCTAATAGAATTCTTTGAAGAGGTGACAAAGTTGATTGATGAGGGAAGAGATGTAGATATCATTTAAATGGGCTTTAGTAAGGCATTTGATAAGGTTGGAAATGTGTTGCTGGAAAAGCGCAGCAGGTCAGGAATCCTGAAGAAGGGCTTATGCCCGAAACGTCGATTCTCCTGTTCCCTGGATGCTGCCTGATCTGCTGCGCTTTTCCAGCAACACATTTCCAGCTCTGATCTCCAGCATCTGCAGACCTCACTTTCTCCTCATTTGATAAGGTTCCCCATGGTAGGCTGATGAAGGATTTGAAGTCGCATGGGATGCAGGATGTTCTAGCTGGATGGATAGAGAACTGGTGGGGCAACAGGAAATAGAGAGTAGTAGTGGAAGAGAGCTTCTCAAAATGGAGACCTATGACCAGTGGTGTCCCACAGGGATCCATGATGAGACCACTGTTGTTTGTGACATACATAAATGATTTGGAGGAAGGTGTAGGTTGCCTTATTAACAAGTTTGCAGATGACACAAGATTGGTGGAGTAGCAGATAGTGAAGGGGACTGTCAGAGAATACAGCAGAATATACATAGATTGGAGAGTTGAGCAGAGAAATGGCAGATGCAGTTCTATCTGGACAAATGTGAGGTGATGCATTTTGGAAGATGCAATTCCAGAGCAAACTATACAGTAAATGGAAAAGTTCTGGGGAAAATTGAGAGATCTGCATGTTCAGGTCCATTATACTCTGAAGGTGGCAGTAAAGTGGTCAAGAAAGCATACAGCATGCTTTCCTTCATTGGAGTCGGTATTGAGTACAAGTGTTGGCAGGCCATGTTACAGTTGTATAGGACTTTGGGTCAGCCACATTTGGAAAACTGCATACAGTTCTGGTCGACATATTACCAAAAGGATGTGGATGCTTTGGAGACGGTGTAGAGGTGGTTAACCAGGATTTTGCCTGGTATGGAGGGTGCTAACTATGAAGAAAGGTTGAGTAGGTAAGGACTGCTTTCATTGGAAAGAAGGAGGTTGAGGCTGGGACCTGATTGAGGCCTACAAAGTCAAGAGAGGTATAGACAGCATGGATAGCAAGAAACTTTTTCCAAGAGCGGAGGACTCAATTACTGGGGTATTGAGTTCAAAGTGAGAGAGGAAAAGTTTAGAGGAGATATAGATGGAAAGTTCTTCACGCAGAGGGTGGTGGGATGCATTGCCAGCGGAGGTGGTAGGGGTGGGAACAAAAGCGTCATTTAAGATGTATCTAGACAGATACATGAATGGCAGGGAACAAAGGGATACAGATGCTTAGAAAATAGGTGGCAGATTTAGATAGAGGATATGGATTGGCGCAGGCTTGGAGGGAGTAAGGGTCTGTTCCTGTGCTGTAATGTTCTTTGTTCTTTTGTTCTATTGTAAGACTCTTAATTCTAGGTTTTTTATGGTAGAATTCAAACCTGCATCTGCAGAACATTCCCTGAGTCTTTGGATTCAGAGTTCAGTAATACCACTGGGCCATCACCTACCACCTGAATTGTACAAGGAGCCTGTCTCCATGCCAATGAAGGGTGCACCTGCGTAGGCAAGGACAACATAGAAGCAAGGCTTTCAGGAGGTGGAAGAGTCTTGATTCTTGTTTCCTGACCATGTGGGAAAATCCAGTTCCATTCTCCTCAGACAGTGTAAGGAACATTGGCCTAGATATTAATTTTAACATGGTTTCAGGAAAAGAATTGGGCTCATACCTCATAAATGTTTGGACAATCTACAAGACCTGTCAGGTTTCCAGTAAAATCTTGCTAATCCCTGTAGCTCCAATTTAGGCTACCTGCCATCTTGGAAACAGGCCACAGTTAGTTATTCAGAGCAGTGAGAGAAGAACAGGAAAGAGGTGATAGCAGACGAGCCTGGATAGCAATTTTAAAATATTGTTAACGTAAAAAAAAAATCTTTTTACTGCAGTTCCTTTTTTACTTGTTTTTGGAATGGATTGCCAGTTGTAAGGCCAGAATTTATTTCTCATTTCTAATTGTACTTGAGAAAGTGATGGTGATCTATGCTAGTGGTCATCCTCAGGATTCACTGTATATAGGTTTCTCTTGTTATGGGATTGATAGATTAGTTGTTTAATAGATTAGCTGTTACATGTCTCCTTTTAGGGGGTATGTAGTCTTGCTGCACTAATTCATTAGCTCTTATTTGATTCATTTCTGTTTGATTCGCTGACCTGTGGTTACTGTCTGCTTTGTAAAATTTGGCTTGGATGGACTAGCTTGGACTGTTTTCAGTGAAAGATATTTGCAAAGCCTGTTGATACTGTCTTCTATACTTCATCACCTCTGAAGATATGAATATTGCTAAAGATTAGCAAAGGAACTCAAAGTGACTGTCTGACGTGTTGAATGAAAAAGGCTTAATGAATCTGGACAATGTAAATAAACAGGGATAAGATTTTGTTCACATTATGCCAGTTTGATGAGAGCACATTCATTTCTAATGTTTGGCAGCAAGGCAGGATATTATCAGTGTGGCCTATTTTGGTTGCTTCGATAGTTTCAATAAACAAGTACTTATGACTAGTGCAAGCGAAGGTAGCTGTCAACTCTTACAAATCAATAGACGTCTGCATTTGAATTAGTACATATGAACATATTTGTTTTCCAGTGAGTCAAATGAAGAGACCACAAAAGATTTGTCTTGATCATTGACATATTTATAACTATGTGAATAATAGGCAAAAGGTTGAAAGGGATGGTCTTACTTGAGCCCACCAGTAGAAACAAGGTGGCAGTAGTGAATAACACTACAAATAATTTATTGCCCCATTCCTGTTCCATCACTATATTTAATAGGATCCAGGTGGAACCTGTATTAGGATATATTATCATGTAAAAAGAATGGAATGTGATTTAAAGAAACATGTTGGGTGAAGAATAAGCTGCGCATACTCTGTGAGGTTCAGCTGGGTAATAAAGAGGAAGTCCCTGTGAGTTCAACATGATCAACAGTGCTTTGCATCCTCCATAAAAATAATGCGGGTATCTGTTAACCTGAATTTCTCCCCATCCTACAATCAACTCTTTCTTCTCACGCCCACAGCTACCCAGCTCTATTTATTATCTTTCAGGATACTTTATCTGATTATTAGTCAATAAATGCATTGTTGTTATTATGAAGCGATCAGGAGGGTTGAACATGAATTAGTTGGAGCTTGGTCTTTCTTTGTCTCCACGTTATGTTCACATGTGGCCCATAACAAGAAAGTGGATAGGATGTTTATGGATGGCTTACTCACTATTAGCTACAAATGAGCCTGTCCAGTGGAAAAGTTTGCCCAATGTTGATGAGAGCAATCTCCAGTTTCGTTGACTTGGAATGAGAATGAAAACCAGGACTGGTGTAAATCACACTGCTGACTCACATTAACTTCAAAGGACAAAGACAAATTTTACTCCTAATGTTTCTCTCTGTAACTTTTCTCTTATTGTCGACATGTTTATCACCATCTCAGCACATGGGTGATAACGAACAAGATGCATAGTGACAAAGATAATTTAAATTCCACAAATATTTGAATTTCTATTATGCTTAACCTATGAGGTCATATTTCTCACTAAAGGTTTGAAATGTGTGCTGGTTCAATATTCCTCATGGGCATGGAGGGCCAGCATGATTGAAGCTTCTTCTATCCTACCCAAAAGTTCAGACATTTACCTGCAACAGGAATTGTTAAACAGTGATCAGCAGATTGGGCCCTTGAGTAATTTATTATTGTTAACCTAAAGGCACTGATTGCAAAAGCAGAGTTCACACTGGTCTCATAGTTCAGTTACCTCACCACAGACCAGGGATTAAACCTGAGTGGTCTTTGTCAATAAGGCTCAAGTACTTAAAGATTAAATGTATTGAACCATTAAAGAGCCTAATTTTAACATTTTGAACCCTATAGTCCATTGTTATATGATGCAAAATTGAAGGCAGTAATTATATTACATTACTACATCTTTATTAAAAGTAAACAAATGTTAGATACAAAATCATTGCACATGTTAGTTGAAATACAGTGATAAAGAGGGCAGATTATACAATTCCTGTCACCTATTAACTCAATGGGTCAACCTACACTTATTGATGAGGCAACTAGTGCTCAACATTGGACAGGTAGACAGTGCCAGTGTAAAATTCAGGATTGGCTGAACCTATTGTTTTATCTCTATTGCACCTTTTGGTGTTCAAAATGCAGTAAGTGGCATTTTGGTTCATTTTTGTCATGCTGGACACCATACTGATGAAAGAATTAGTGTATGCTCAGTGCCCAACCACTGAAAGTATACTGCTGATTTGCTGTCAGTGTGCATTAAGTAATGGAGTGGATCTTGGCTAGCACTACTTCAAATGATCATCAACTACTTACAAGTTAATTATTAGTTTCTTTCTTTTGACTATGGCATTGATTCCATAATTTTATTTAATAATTTGCACATTTATTTAAAATTGCAATGATCTAAAGGGAATAGTATTTATTTTTATTCATTCGTGAGATATGGGGATGGTTGGCTTTTGTAGCATTTGTTGCCCATCTCTAGTTGCAGTCAAGGTGATGGTGATGAGTTGCCTTCTTGAGCCTCTGCACTGCATTTGGTGCAGGTTGGGGCCACAGTGCTGTTAGGGAGAGAGTTCCAGAATTTTCATCCAACAACACTGATGGAATTGCAGTATATTTCCAAGTCAAGATAGTGAGGAGCTTAAAGGTGAACATGTAGATGGTAGTCTTCACATGTATATGCTGTCTTTGTCATTCTGAATAGTAGTTATTGAGGGGTACTGTCAATGTGAAGATGGGACTGCAACTCCACAAAGACTGTGAGGTGGTCATTCTTCCAGATATTTATATGAACAGATGCATCTGTGTCAGGTAAACTGATGATAATGAGGACAGGTTTGTCCCTCTCATTTGTTCTCTTATCACTTGCCGTAATCCAAATATGCAGTTATGTCATTTAGGATTTGACCAACTGAGGGAGTTAATGTTGCTGCCAAACCAACTCTTGATGATAAGCATTGACGTTCCCACCCAAAGTGCATTCTGTGCCATTGTCATCTTCAGTGCGCTCTCCAAGTGGTGTTCAAAATGAAGAAATACTGACTCAGCAGCCAAGGGAAATGGAGATGGAGTGGGTACATGGTAATCAGTAGGAGCCTTTCTTGCCCATGATTGACCTAGTGCCATGAGACTTCATGGGGTTCAGAGTCCATGGGGTTCAGACTTCCTTTTGACTGCATACTAATGTGCCCCCACAGCAGTGATGGTGCTAATATTGTGTGTGTAAGGAATGATTCTGTGATTATGATTATGTCAAGCTGTTGTTTGAATAAACTGTAAGACAGCCCTTACAATTTTGGCACTAACCCTCAGATGTTAGAAAGGAGAACTTTGTAAGGTTGATAGAGTCGAGTTTGCTGTTGTCTTTTTTGGTCCCTTAGTCGATGCGAGTTAGTCAATCCAATTTCATTTTTTGAGTTTTTTTTAGCAATTGATATAATTGAATAGCTCACTAGGCCATTTCAGAGGGTAGGTATTAGGCATCCACCTTGCTATGGGGTTGCAATTACATGTCTACAAGCCCAGATAAGGACAGCCATTTTATTTCCCGAAAGGATATTATTAACCAGATAGGAAATAAAAGCAAACATTGCTGGAAAAACTCAGTAAATCAGGCAGCATCTGTGGAGAAAAAGCAGAATTAACATTTCAGGCCCATGACTCTTCTTCACAACTTCTGAATCCTTTCAACTTCGACTGTGAAGTCATTGAACACCTTGGTAAATCCAAATCCACAGGCCTTGATTCCTGAATTTAATTGCCATGGCCATCTGTTCTCACATGGTCTTCATAGTGTGTTGCCCTTGCTGGCAGATACCATTGTTACTCAATCCCATCTCTTCCACCAAGGACTCCAATACAGTGTTCTAAAGTCTTGGAGTCCTGTGTCTCCCATACTGTGACATTAGTTTGTCTTTCCCAAGTCAGATTATAAGCATTGCTCTAGCCACAATCCAACTCATTTTTCAGAGGTGAGGTTTGTTTTGACTGGTACTTGCCACACATGATATGGATCTCCCTCATATCCTGAAGAACCTCAAATATCCAGATAATCAGCAGAGGATAGAGACTGAAATAATTTCAAACTTTAGATTGTACAGAGTCATCATACTGTTTGCATTGTGTGGGTTAATCATGTATGGTGATTCTTGCATTTTGTTTTGGGGGGTATTGACTTTATTTTTTGATAAGTTTGTTTATCATTCTCATATCTCACGTCTTTATCACAGCATTTAGATGGAAGTATGCTAATTCACTAACCATTGAGGCAAACAAGCCAAACTAATTATTATCTTTGAGAATGACTACTGGATGCAAATAACAGCTCCAGTGGTTATAAACTACTTGAAATGCAATTGTGAACAGGACTGATTTTCTTATGCCAATTATAATCCAATATGTTGCCACAAGATGGCCCCGTTTGTAATAATCTCTATCTTGCTATGATACCTTGCACCCAATTGCTTTCATTCAATACCCTACAGTTTGTTTAAAACAAAAGCCTTTTCTCATTAGATGACCTACTTGTTTTTCTTCAACACTATCGACCTCATCAGAAAAGAGGATGACAGCACCTATCTATATGTGAATCAATGGCTCAGACTTTGCTATAAATTATGTGACTGCATGTAATTATTAATTTATAAATGAACCAGTATTTTGCTGTGCCACAAAACATTCTGTGAATTGTGAGTCACAATGTGATGCTGGCTTTTTCAAAATGCTTCACCCTTGACAGCATAAGAATGGCACCTTGTGCTGTACATCCTCATGAAGTTGATGCACTTATTCGGCATTTAAGTA
Organism: Chiloscyllium plagiosum; assembly: GCF_004010195.1. Lineage (NCBI taxonomy): Eukaryota > Metazoa > Chordata > Chondrichthyes > Orectolobiformes > Hemiscylliidae > Chiloscyllium > Chiloscyllium plagiosum. Next base: position 57,460,454 of record NC_057712.1, read on the forward strand.
TTAATTAGACAGGAAGTAAACTTTAGTGCTTTAGCAATTCACAGCCAACCTCCCTGTAAATGATCCCGTTGGTTACAAGGTACACAGGTAAAGTGTAGAAAAATAAATAAATAAGTGAAAAGTTAAACATTACAGCTCTTGTCAGTCTAAAGTAATAAATAACAAATAAAATTAAAAGTTCCACATTGCTGTCGGTATTTAACTGTGGGCCGGCAGTTGCTCCACGCTGGGCTTTCCCCATGGGGGCTCGACCTCTCTCCCTCCGTGGGCTCGATTTCTCGATCCCCAAGCATCTGCGCTGCCATCTTTCCACCAACTGCTATCCCAATCTAGTGCCGCTCCAGGCCCCTACCCAATTTCTTGATGCCCCCAACTACCAGAGTTCTGCTCAGGCACACCAACCTCTTCATGGTCAATGGGCAAAGTCCCCATTCTGGATCCTGGGCCACTACTGTTGCCTCCACAACTGACGTCCCTCCAAATGTTGAGTTGAGAGAAAAAAAAACTGAAAACAAAATTAAAGAAAAAAAGCGTAAAAAGCAAAAAGATGAGGTCCAGCTCAGGAGCCCTACTCCACTGTCATCCTGGAACTAAACTATGTATGTTATTGTTGGGAAAATTATTTCCTTTCTGTCGCTGTTCTGACTCTTTCCAAATTTTGCTTTCCCTCTCCTGTCTTTCTGTACCTGATTTCTGGTTAATTCAGCATCTTTCCCTTACCTTTTTCTGCTTACTTCTCAGTCTTCAACTTCATTAGTGAATGTGACATATCATTGTTCACCAAATGTCTGAAGTTGGACGAGGGAAATCCAGTAAATGTAGTGTACCTGGACTTTCAGAAAGCTTTTGATAAAGTCCCACACAGGAGGTTAGTGACTAAAATTAGGGCGCATGGTATTGGGGGCAAAGCACTAACTTGGATTGAAAGTTGGTTGGCTAATAGGAAACAAAGGGTAGTGATAAACGGCTCCATTTCGGAATGGCAGGCAGTGACCAGTGGGGTACCGCAGGGATCCGTGCTGGGACCACAGCTTTTTACAATATATGTTAATGATATAGAAGATGGTATCAGCAATAACATTAGCAAATTTGCTGATGATACAAAGCTGGATGGCAGGGTGAAATGTGATGAGGATGTTAGGAGATTACAGGGTGACCTGGACAACTTAAGTGAGTGGGCAGATGCATGGCAGATGCAGTTTAATGTGGACAAATGTATGGTTATCCACTTTGGTGGCAAGAACAGGAAGGCAGACTACTACCTAAATGGAATCAATTTATGTAAAGGGGCAGTACAAAGAGATCTGGCTGTTCTTGTACATCAGTCAATGAAGGTAAGCATGCAGGTACAGCAGGTAGTGAAGAAGGCTAATAGCATGCTGGCCTTCATAACAAGAGGAATTGAGTATAGAAGCAAAGAGGTGCTTCTGCAGCTGTACAGGGCCCTGGTAAGACCACACCTGGAGTACTGTGTGCAGTTCTGGTCTCCAAATTTGAGAAAAGACATTCTGGCTATTGAGGGAGTGCAACGTAGACTGAAGCGACTGGGCTTGTATACCCTTGAGTTTCGAAGACTGAGAGGGGATCTGATTGAGATGTATAAGATTATGAAAGGATTGGACACTCTGGCAGTAAGAAACTGATGGGTGAGTGCCGAACCAGAGGACACAGCTTAAAAATACGGGGTAGACCATTTAGGACAGAGCTCAGGAGAAATATCTTCATCCAGAGAGTGGTGGCTGTGTGGAATGCTCTGCCCCAGAGGGCAGTGGAGGCCCACTCTCTGGATCCATTTAAGAAAGTGTTGGATAGAGCTCTCAAAGATAGTGGAATCAAGGGTTATGGAGATATGGCAGGAACAGGATACTGATTAGGAATGATCAGCCATGATTATATTGAATGGCGATGCAGGCTCGAAGGGCTGAATGGCCTACTCCTGCACCTATTGTCTATTGTCATGTCCTGTTACCTTTTTCTAGCATTTCCAGAAAGTTAGTCAGCAACATGAAGCAGTTTAACTAATGAGGCCAAATATGCAATGCCCTGCTGAAGCAAATTTTGGGCCAATATTTCAAGCTCTGATTGACTAAAAATGGATCTGTTTTCAAGAAGAGAAAAACAACTTTTTACAATGAGGAACTCAGCTCCAGAATGGATGGTGGAATTTCAAAAGGAAGAGAAATAGGTCAATATTTTAATCAAAACTAATAAAAGTTTAATGTGCAAATAGGTTAAATATATACTTAAAAATGTCAGAGTATTTTAACATTAAATGAAAGTGGAAATGAGGCAGAATTTGAACAATGAACGTAAGGACTGTAATAAAAGTTGTTAAAATAAATAAAGTAAGTTCTTAAAATATTTTTTCAAAATTTATGATAGAAATTTATAGCAATACCACAGTCCTGAGTGGTTGATGTCAATCTACCATTGTATTTGTTGAAGTACGGCTCATTTCCCAGAAATGAGCTGAAGTATTAACGAAATGGCTAGTTAAAAGGACACAATTTTCTGAATTGGCAGCATTACACAGTTAAACTAAATTATCTCAGTGGAAACAAATGTTGGTGAGAATTCAACCAGAGTCATTACCATGATTATTCTAAATATTGATTCTAAGATCACTTCTCCTTCGTAGAAAAGGTCAACTTTAAAAAAGATGTTTACAATATACGAATGTTAAATGGAAACTAAGACCATAATATAAGGTAGTGACTATATTTTAACTGAAAATGTGTTGCTGGAAAAGCGCAGCAGGTCAGGCAGCATCCAAGGAGCAGGAGAATCGACGTTTCGTGCATGAGACCTTCTTCAAGATTCCTGAAGAAGGGCTCATGCTCGAAACATCGATTCTCCTGCTCCTTAGATGCTGCCTGACCTGCTGCGCTTTTTCAGCAACACATTTTCAGCTCTGATCTCCAGCATCTGCAGTCCTCACTTTCTTCTACTATATTTTAGCTGCATTGTAAAGCTATAAACTGGATTTCTTGTTTAAACCAATTAAATGTTCTAAACTATCAATCCTTATTCATGCTAATAAATAATATCTTATTAGTTTCCCATGCTAAAATGTATTGTTTGCTCAATGCCAGAAGTAAAATTTCAAGGAGAATTTCACTTTTATCAAGAGGTCTCTACAGAAAACTTGAATAGAATAATATTTCAGACCCTTTTTGCCAATATCTTTGCTCCATTATAATGGACAATTGATTAGATAATTAAATCAAAGGACTTTCATTTGTATAATACCTTCCATGATGTCCCAAAGCGTGCTACAGATTAATTATTTTTTAAAATATAGGGAGGCAGTCCATGTTTCCTTTCTAAAAGCCCTTAGAATTTATTTAGACCAAATGAATAGTGATTCAACATCATCTTCTCAAGGGCCTTGGGATGGGAAACAAATTTTGGCCTAGTCATAGATGCTCACCTCTCGTGAAGGTTTTTTCAAATGTGCGTTGCAACAATATGCAAATAAAATAATAAGTGGCCAGATAATCTTTTTTTGGTTGATACAGGTGAGGACTCTGAGACAACTTCCCTGCTAGAAAGAGAAAGAAAGGAAGATACATAGTGGTGGAGAGATTCTGTGGAAGTGGGAATGGTTTTGGATAACTGGCAGCATAGATAATTGGTGAATCTCTACCTTAATAGACATAAAAGAGATCAGTCAATTTACATCTCATTCATATTTTTATATTCCAATTTTTATTTCAATTGACTTCAATCCATTTGCCAAGTCAAGACCTGCCCCAATTGGCCAGATGATTTTTCTCTGTTCTGTTAACTGCTACGGTTTCACTTTTGTTTGCTTTTCTTACCTCTTCAGTGCCCACAATAAAACTCACCTAATCTTTTTCCCCCTTGTCTATAATACAGTGCAAATATAAATGAATTTGAACTTTCTTGATAATTCCCATGCAAAGATATTTTCTAGTTTTTCAGCTTTTTTACCCATGTGGTCTTGCTGTAATTGGCCTGTTCATTATTCTTAACTTATGAGAGTTTAGCTCTTTCACACAGCAGCATTGGACATGTAATTTTAGTGAGACTTTGTTGACATTGATTAGACCTCAAGACTAAAGAAAAAACAATTGTTAACTCCTTAAAAATTCAGCTTCATTTCTTTCTGCAATGAATCAATTGCTGCTTAGCTTTCGGAGGAGTGTCATGGACTGTGACAACAGCAACTTTATGAAGAAATCTTTCAGGTCACTAGTGAACATTTGAAATAGAACTAGGCCAAATATATCTCCCCAAAGACTATATTTGAATATGAATAATAGTCTAAATGTCTACTTACTAAAAACATTGCGGCCTCTTATAGGCATTGAAGATGAGTGGCATGGTAGCTCAGTAGCTAGCATTGCTGCCTCACAGTGCCTGGAACTTGGGTTCAATTCCACTCTTGGGTGACTGTCTGTGTGGAGTTTGCATATTTTTCCTGTGACTATGGGGGCTTTCTCTCACAGTCAAAAGAATTTAGATGGATTAGCCATGCTAAATTGTCCTGTAATTTCCAGGGATGTGCAGACTATGTGGATTCGCCCTGGGAAATGCAGGGGTAGGGTATGGGAGTGGTATGCTCTTGGGAGGGTTGGTGTGGACTCGATGGGCTGAATGACCTGTTTCCACACTGTGGAGATTCTAATTAAATGAATTGCTATGTTAAGTATCAACAAAGAAAATTAATATATTTATGGACAATGAAGTTTTAAAACATCACATTAATTTATTGGTTTTGCCACGATATCACTGAGCAAATAGTAAGCTGGTAAGCTGTAGAGTTGCAGTTCTAGAGTTGCTTCTGCTTCCGTCAAGATTTCCAAATGCTAAATAAATAAGCAAAATACAAAATGTGATCCTAAAGTTTGGCATATTAAAATTAGAGTTTATCTTTAAACAGGGGTGGTGTTAAAACCTAAAGAAGTATTTATATATATTTGGATATAGATATTTAGATTCAGATATATTTAAATTTCTACTTCAGCTTTTTCTTAATCTGAGTATATCAATCTACAATGCTTGTTCTGAAAACAAGCAGTAATGATTCCCAAATCAATTTGTTCCTTTACAGGAGAAATTATTTGGAAAAAAATCATCTTCCACCAGTGCTGTGAAGTTTAGTTAATCTTTAAATGTTCTCTGATGGGTTAATGACAGTGATCTGGAATCTTCTCAAGGCTGCACCTACTCCACTGCTATTAGCATGTCAAAAATGCAGTGAAAAGCCTGTTAACATGCATGAATGGAGACTCCATCACATTTCTGTTGAAATTACAATGACAGCTCCGAGGAAACTTTAAGTCCGATTTATATAGCTTGGAGATATATTTGCCTGTCTTCCTTATTGCTCAAAAATAATTACTTCGCATTTGTCTTTATGAAGAACAAAAACAAATAGCATTGGCAATATTAGAAATCAGATTTGTTGGAGCAGCAAAGGAATAATGAAGTGGTGTAGAATTAATGATGGATGTGGTTAGCAAACACAAAAGAATCAATACTGTTTGAATTGACAAATTTTTCAGTGCCAATAAAACACACTATTGAGTACTGACAGAGATGAAGACTTGAGACAGTTTTAATGGATACATTTTTATGATTATTAAATTGCAGTGGTAGTGCAGGACAGAATAGCCATGAGGGATTGACTGCATTTTTTGCAGCAGCGTGCATGAGTCCAGATAGCTGTCCAGTGGCAGGGTTTGGAACATTTACTGAAGAGGAACTTGCAGTAGGAAATAGAAGATCCATTTCGGAACCAATGACATGTGGACCACAACGGAGGAGGTTCAGTATAAACAATCAATATAAGGAGCTGGGAATTGAATTAAGAAGCAGAATCTCAAATTCATGATCTCAAGATTAATAACTGAGATACATACAAATTAGCACAGGACAAATAAGATTAGAGACATATGAGACTCGATAACCTATGTACAGTCAAAGTGTTATACAGCACAGAAGCAGACCCTTCAGTCTAACTCATCCACGCCGACCAGATATCCTAAACTGATCTAATCCCATTTGCCAGAATTTGGCCCATATCCCTCTAAACCCTTCCTATTCATGTATCCATCCAGAAGCCTTTTAAATGTTGTAAGTGTGCCTGCCTCCACCATCACCTCTGACAACTCATTCCAGACATGCAGCACCCTCTGCATGAAAAAGCTACGTCTCAGGTCTTTTTTAAATCTTTCCCCTGTCACCTTAAATCTATAAAACATAGAATCCCTACAGTGTGGAAACAGGCCCTTCAACCCAACAAGTCAACACCAACCCTCTGAAGAGTAACCCACCTGGACCCATTCCCTTATTTCTCTACATTTCCCCTGATAATTGCACCTAACACTATGGACAATTTAGCATGGCCAATCCACCTAACCTGCACATCTTTGGGTTGTGGGACGAAATCGGAACACCCAGAGGAAACCCACGCAGGCACAAGGAGAACATGCACACTCCACACAAACAGTCGCCTAAGGTTGGAATCAAACCTGGGTCCCTGGTGCTGTGAGGCAGCAATGCTAACCACTGAGCCACTGTGCCACCCCACAGTGTCCTCTAGTTTTGCATTCTCCCACCCTAGGAAAAAGACCAAAGGCTATTCACCCTATTCATGGCCCTCATGATTTTATAAACCTCTATTAGGTCACCCTTCAGCCTCTGCTGCTCTAGGGTAAAAAGCCTCAGCCTATTCAGTCTCTCTCTACAGCTCAAACCCTCCAATCCTGGCAACATGCTTGTAATTTTTTTCTGAACCCTTAGAAGTTGAACAACATCTTTCCTATAGCATGGAGACCAGAATTGTGCAGTATTTTAAAAGTGGCCTCACCATCACCCTATACAGCTGTAACATCACGTCCCAGTACCAGAACTCAGTGCACTGACCAATGAAAGCAAACATGTCAAATATCTTCTTCACCACCCCAGACAGAGTGGATGTTGGAAAGATGTTTCCATTGGCAGGAGAGATGAAGACCGGAGGGCACAGCCTAAGAGTGAAAGGAAAACCTTTGGAATGGAGATAAAGAGAAACTTATTCAGCCAGAGAATGGTGAATCTGTGGAATTCATTGCCACCGAAGGCTGTGGAGGTGAGGTCATTGAGTATCTTTAAAACAGAGATAGATAAATTCTTGATTGCCAAGAAATATCAAAGGTTATGGGGAGAAAGTGGGAAAAATGGGGTTGAAAACCTATCAGCCATGATTGAAAAATGGAGCAAACTCGGTGGACTGAATGGCTTAATTTCTGCTCCTATGTCTTATGGGCTTATGGTCAACCTGCAAGTTCACGTTCAAGGAACTATGAATCTGTAAACCAAAATCTTACATTTATCTAAATTAAACTTCATCTGTCTCTCCTCAGCCCATTTGCCCATCTGATTAAGGTTCAGTTATACTCTGAGATAATTTTCTTCACTATCAACTACACCGCCAATTTTAGTGTCATCAGCAAACTTACTATGTTAGCACTTTCTGTTTTCTACCTTCAAGCCAATTTTGTATTCAGTTGGCTAGTTCCCCTTAGATTCCACGTGATCTAACCTTACTAACGAGTCTACCATGCAGAACCTTGTTGAATGTCTTGAATGGTTATCTCCGGTTTGCTTCCAGTTCCTCGGGCTGGTGAGGCCAGAAACAGGGAGATAATGGAGGGAATTGGTGCAGGAAGCAAGGATTTAAATTCTTGGATCACTGGGGTATGTTTTGTGGTAAGCAAGCATAAATTCCACAAAAGAGACGGTCTGCACCGTAATAGGTTAGGGACCAGTATTCTGGCAGGCAGGTTTGCTACTGCAACACAGTTACATTTAAACTAAGTAGCGGGAGGGAGGGAACAAACTGGATGTTTAAGAAGGAAATTGGAGGGAAAGTTAAAACAAGGGAAGTCAAGAAAGACAACTGTATCAATGAGGCAGAAAACTCAGAAAGAGACCATGCTGTAAGGTTGAGTGAAAAAGGAATTGATGGGAAGGGTGAGGGCAGTAACAAATTAAAAATACTATACATGAATGCACGAGTGGGGATAACTGAGACGTGGCTTCAAGTGGACAGGGCCTGGGAAATGAATATTCAAGGCTAAACATGCTATCGTAAGGACAGACTGACGGGCAGAGGGGGGGTGGGGTGGCTATGTTGGTAAGGGATGATATTCAGTCCCTTGCGCGGGGGGACCTAGAATCAGGGGATGTAGAGTCAGTGTGGATAGAGCTGAGAAATACTAAGGGTAAAAAGACCCTCTTGGGAGTTATCTACAGGCCCCCAAACAGTAGTCTGGATGTTGGA
>NC_057712.1:57468784-57469184 GCF_004010195.1 Chiloscyllium plagiosum
GAAATACTAAGGGTAAAAAGACCCTCTTGGGAGTTATCTACAGGCCCCCAAACAGTAGTCTGGATGTTGGATGTAAGTTAAATCAGGAGCTGAAATTAGCCTGTCGCAAAGATGTTACTACAGTTGTTATGGGGGATTTTAACATGCAGGTAGACTGGAAGAATCAGGATGGTATTGGACCTCAAGAAAGAGACTTTGTGGAGTGCCTCAGAGATGGACTTTTAGAACAGCTGGTGCTGGAGCCGACCAGGGAGAAGGCAATTCTGGATCTGGTATTGTGCAACGAACCAGAATTGGTCAGGGACCTCGAAGTGAAGGAGCCATTGGGAAGTAATGACCATAATACAATAAGCTTCAATCTGCAATTTGAGAGGGAGAGGGTACAATCGGAAGTGACAAT
>NC_057712.1:57472336-57484502 GCF_004010195.1 Chiloscyllium plagiosum
TGAGGGAGTGCAGCGTAGGTTCACAAGGTCAATTCCTGGAATGGCGGGACTACCTTACGCTGAAAGACTGGAGCGACTGGGCTTGTATACCCTTGAGTTTAGAAGACTGAGAGGGGATCTGATTGAGACATATAAGATTATTAAAGGATTGGACACTCTGGAGACAGGAAACATGTTTCCGCTGATGGGTGAGTGCCGAACCAGAGGACACAGCTTAAAAATACGGGGTAGACCATTTAGGACAGAGATAAGGAGAAACATCTTCACCCAGAGAGTGGTGGCTGTGTGGAATGCTCTGCCCCAGAGGGCAGAGGAGGCCCAGTCTCTGGATTCATTTAAGAACAAGTTGGATAGAGCTCTCCAGGATAGTGGAATCAAGGGTTATGGAGATAAGGCAGGAACAAGATAGTGATTAAGGATAATCATTCATGATCATATTGAATGGTGATGCAGGCTCGAAGGGCAGAATGGCCTACTCCTGCACCTAATGTCTACTGTCTATTGTCTAAAGTCCATATAGCCAACAGCTACTATTCTGCCTTCAATCTCCTTTGTCACATCTTCAAAAAACTCAATCAAGTTAATGAGTCACAATTTCCCATGCACAAAGTCATGTTGACTATCCCTAATCAGTCCTTGTCTTTCCAAATGCATGTAAATCTTGTCTCTCAGAATACCTTCCACCACTGACTTCAGACTCACCAGTCGATCGTTCCCTAGTTTTTCCTTACCACTTTTCTTGCATAATGACACCACGATAGCTATCCCCCATTCTTCTGGCACCCACGCCATGGCTGTGGATGATACAGAGATCTCAGCTAAGGGCCCAGGGATCTCTTCCCTAGCTTCCCACAAAATTTTCACAAAGTGGGAGAAGTGGCATCAGGATTATAGATCCAACTCTCGGCAAAATGGGATCTGTACCTTTGTAACAGTCTCCATCTGAACCATTCTGGCATCAGTGCTCTTGTGAAATGTATAATTATGGACAAAGTGAGGTTTTCAAACTCAACAGTGGGAGGGTAGGAATTAAATTCTGAAAGATGTGGTAAGTCAAACAGTAAGGCCATGCAACAAAAATATTAATGCAAGAAATGAGTAACAAACCATGTTAAGCAGGGGTAGAGATTATGGATCTGAAGATCTTGGACATTCAGAATACTGTTGGAGACTAAGAACCTGCTGTACCAGATGCAGAAAACTTGTCTCTACACAGCCATCAGTGACAGAATTAACCTAGAGAGGAAGGCAATGCCAGAGGCCTTCAGTGGGCTGAAACGAAAGATGGAAGAGTTCATCCATGTTCTCACTGCTGTGGTGGTGCTAGCATGCTTCCATCCTGGAAAGGGTAACCAATGCTTCAGACATCAGGGTCCAACAGATAGCTGACTTGCTGCTGGATATGTGCTGAGACATGCACTCCTTCACTTTAGCCATGTGTTCTCAGCATCAATAAAGAGAAAGTGAGGACTGCAGGGAGAACTTGAACTACCCACAACCTAATGAAGAGGTCATGCTCAAAATGTTGACTCTCCTGCTCCTCGGATGCTGCCTGACCAGCTGTGCTTTTCCAGCACCACATTTTTTGGTTCTTAGCATCAATGGCAAGGTAAGAGAGGTCAAGATCATTCGGACCTATTTCAGGGATCCTTTCTTCTTAAGGAGACAAGGGAGAGCTGGCTGGAACCCACAGGGAGGTGAAACGACACTGGCAGCTTCTTTTCAGGATACTCCAGTGGTGTCTTGCCACACCTTCAAGCCCCCCCCCACCTCCCAACTCCCAACTCTGTGATTCTAGCAGTTCCGGCTGAGCTGCAAAAGTGCCAATGCAAGACATTCTTGGCAGATTGAAGCCTTCTAGTCGCAGAGTTCCCAGGGGACGCCATCAAAAAGTCTTCAAACTTACTAGGGGTATAGTCACCAGGCTACCCCAGCCCATCTCTGGACGTTATGTTTGAACCTAAACATAGCAGGAGGCAGAGGGAAAAGAAAACCATCTGAGGGCATATTGTACACTGGTATACAATTGTTGCATATAATCTGTAATCATTGTGTATAATCTGTCCTGCTGACTGTAATCACACCCTTAGCTAACGAATATAAGGAGGCTTATCCCAAGACTTGAACTACCCACATCCTTGATGACACCATTGACAGACTCCAAAAATGCCCCAACGTAAGTATGACCCATGTACCCCTCAATATATTGATTGCAGCTCATCCCCCGGACTGCATGCATACAATAATCATGATTGACTGACTTGCAAGGTCTGGATTTATTTTACTCAACTTCCAAGAAAGCTTGTAACTCAAACCCAGACTTATTGATCATAGCCACCCACCCCCTGTTTTGTTTGTGGTTCACTGGAATAAATAGAGAGCATGAGGTAGATGGAGGGTAAACTTGAACAGGGAATACTTTATTGTGTGTACTCTCAGCTTCACAGACTGTCTCCTCTAGCTCAAACTCTGGGGTCACCCCTAACCAGCCCTTTACAAGGAGCAACATACACCCAGGCTAGAAATAGCCCAGCTCCTAATTGTGGCAGTACTGCCTGCCTGACTAGAGTCCACTCCTGTCCTTTCACTCAATGTCATATTCCTTATACACATATTATGCTTTTGCTGCATAAAATGTCGGCACTTATACCAATTCTGATGTTGATACAGCACTATGAACAGTGATATGTATCTTCCCACTCACTTTCACATTAATAGAACATAGAACATAGAACATAGAACTGTCATATTCCTTATACACATATTATGCTTTTGCTGCATAAAATGTCGGCACTTATACCAATTCTGATGTTGATACAGCACTATGAACAGTGATATGTATCTTCCCACTCACTTTCACATTAATAGAACATAGAACATAGAACATAGAACAATACAGCACAGAACAGGCCCTTCGGCCCACGATGTTGTGCCGAACTTCTAACCTAGATTAAGTACCCATCCATGTACCTACCCAAATGCCGCTTAAAGGTCGCCAATGACTCCGACTCTACCACTCCCACGGGCAGCGCATTCCATGCCCCAACACTCTCTGGGTAAAGATCCCACCCCTGACATCTCCCCTATACCTTCCACCCTTCACCTTAAATTTATATCCCCTTGTAAGATTCTGTTGTACCCGGGGAAAAAGTTTCTGACTGTCTACTCTATCTATTCCTCTGATCATCTTATAAACCTCTATCAAGTCACCCCTCATCCTTCGCCGTTCCAACGAGAAAAGGCCGAGAACTCTCAACCTATCCTCGTACGACTTCCTCTCCATTCCAGGCAACATCCTGGTAAATCTTCTCTGCAAAGCAGAGAAATGACATCCAGTGAGAGTGAGTAGACTGTTGTTGGGATGAGGTGAAGGAGCCTCTTGGCAAAACCACATCGTCTCCAACCTCATCCGTGTTGGCAGATGTCGTTGGTGATGGTGGGGAGGGCTAATGGAGGGGGGGGTGAAGAGGAGGAACTCAAGCGGCTGCTGCCTGCACCTGTCTTCAAAGGGACCACTTTCAAGAAGAGGTGGTGAGCTTTGCACCCAAGAGAGCATCACGAGGAGAGATCAGGGGCTTGTCCACACTTCCACCCACTTCCCCCTTGGCTCAAAGCTGAAGGCACTTGCTGAGATGCAAGTCCCTCAGTGCTGCCAGACTTCAAAATTCCTTTGGAGCTGCTTCTTGGGAGCTTTTTCTGACAGTCAAGTTCCCACCTCAAATCATGCTCTCGTCTGTGCTCAGCAGAAACCAGTTTCCAAGACGGGACCAGTTATCCGCATCAAGTGCAAACACTTACCTGTTCTACCTCAGGAAGGTTGACTTCAACTGTGCCACGTAGTGTTGTGCTGGAAAAGCACAGCCAGTCAGGCAGCAGCCGAGGAGCAGGAGAGTCGATGTTTTGAGCATAAGCTCTTCACCGTGAATGTGATGAAAGGCTTATGCTTGAAACGTCGACTCTCCTGCTCCTCGGATGCTGCCTGACCACAGTACCACACCTTTCCAGCACCACACTTTTTGACTCTGATCTCCAGCATCTGCAGTCCTCAATTTTTCCTTCAACTTGTGCCACCCCTACAACTGCCCAGCTAAGATCAACATAGATGTTGCTACCCTTCGCAAATCCGTGCTGGCTGTCCCTAATCAAGCAGTGTCTTTCCAGATACTCATAAATCCTATCCCTCAGTACCCTTTTCATTATTTTGCCTACCACAGAAGTAAGACTAACAGGCCTGTAATTCCCGGGGTTATCCCTATTCCCTTTTTTGAACTGGGGCACAACATTCGCTACTCTCCAGTCCCCTGGTACCACTCCCGTTGCCAGTGAAGACGAGAAGATCATTGCCAACGGTACTGCACTTTCCTCTCTTGCTTCCCACATAATCCTAGGATATATCCCGTCAGGCCCGGGGGACTTGTCTATCCTCAAGTTGTTCAAAATGTCCAACACATCTTCCTTCCTAACAGGTATCTCTTCTAGCTTACCAGTCCATTTCACACTCTCCTCTTGTACAATACGGTCCCTCTCGTTCGTAAATACTGAAGAGAAGTACTTGTTCAAGACCTCTCCTATCTCTTCCGACTCAATACACAGTCTCCCACTACTGTCCTTGATCGGACCTACCCTCGTTCTCGTCATTCTCAGGTTTCTCACATACGCATAAAATGCCTTGGGGTTATCCTTGATCCTATCCGCCAACGATTTTTCATGCCCTCTCTTAGCTCTCCTAATCCCTTTCTTCAGGTCCCTTCTGGCTATCCTGTATCCCTCCACTGCTCTGTCTGAATCCTGTTTCCTCAACCTTATGTAAGCCTCCTTTTTCCTCTTTACCAGACATTCAACCTCTCTCGTCAACCAAGGCTCCCTCACACGACCATTTCTTTCCTGCCTGATAGGTACATACATATCATGGACACGTCGTATCTGCTCTTTGAAAAAGTTTCACATTTCCACCACATCCTTCCCTGACAGCCTGTGCTCCCAACGTATGCTCCTCAAATCCTGCCTTACAGCCTCGTAATTTCCCTTCCCCCAATTATAAAATCTACCTTGTTGTGCGCACCTATCTCTCTCCATAACCAAGGTGAAAGTCACAGAATTGTCACCATCACCAAAATGTTCACCCACTAACAAGCCCACCACTTGTCCCGGTTCATTACCGAGTACCAAATCCAATATGGCCTCCCCTCTGGTTGGACAATCTACATACTGCGTTAGAAAAGCTTCCTGGACACACTGCGCAAACACCGCCCCATCCAATCTTCTTGATCTAAAGAGCTTCCAATCAATATTTGGGAAGTTGAAGTCGCCCATGACTACTACCTTGTGGCTTCTGCACCTTTCCAAAATCTGTTTCCCCATCTGTTTCTCCACATCTCTGCTGCTATTGGGGGGCCTATAGTAAACACCCAACAAGGTGACTGCACCTTTCCTATTTCTGACTTCAGCCCATACTACCTCCAGAGGCAGATCCCCCTCAAACTTCCTTTCTGCAGCCGTTATACTATTTCTAATTAGCAATGCCACCCCCCCCTCCTTTTTTCCCACCCTCCCTAATCTTACTGAAACTTCATTGTTTCCTATAATTACATGCTCTTGTCTTGCCTCTGTGTTGGAGTGTCTCTCTAAGCCATAAAAAATTCCTGCCTTGATTTCTGCAGTCCCCCCCTCCTTTTTTCCCACCCTCCCTAATCTTACTGAAACTTCATTGTTTCCTATAATTACATGCTCTTGTCTTGCCTCTGTGTTGGAGTGTCTCTCTAAGCCATAAAAAATTCCTGCCTTGATTTCTGCAGTAAAATGCCAATCTGCTGAGAAACTGAGCTAGTGCATGCTTTTAGAATAGAATAGAATACCTACAGTGTGAAAGCAGGCTGTTTGGCCTTTCGAGTCCATACTGACCCTCCAAAAAGCATCCTACCCAGAACCACCTGCCTAATCTGTCCCTATAACCCTGCATTTCCCAAGACTAGTTCACCTAACCTGTACATCCCTAGAAACTATGGGGCAATTTAGCATGGTCAATCCACCTATCCTGCATATCTTTGGACTGTGGGAAGAAGTGGATGCACCCAGAGGAAACCCACAGAGAGATGGGGAGAATGTGCAAACTCCAAGCAGGCAGTCATTTGAAGCTGAAATCAAAGACGGATCCCTGGTGCTGTAAGGCAGCCTTGCTAACCACCAAGCCATCATGCTGTCCAGCTGTGTGGAACAATGGGCCAGGGACACATCCTGCAACTGTCCCTATGGAGGAGCCTCCTATGATTCTGGCAGTTATAATGAAAGTGAGGACAAGGAGCGTCATGAAGGTTAGAGGTAGATAAAGATAAATATTCACCCTGACTGGAGACCAAACAGTAAAGTGGACAGGTTTCTGATTGGTTTCTGCGTTCGAGTTTCTAAAGATTAAAGTATCCCAATTTGGCAGAAATTATTTGTGTAGGGCAAGTTAATTCCAGAGAAGACCACTGAGTATCGGTGTTCGGATGACATGTACAGAATACTGGTGAGGCCTCTTTTGGAATGTTGCGCATAATTCTGGTAGCCCTTCTTTAAGAAGGATATTGTTAAACTTGAGACAGTGCAAAAAAGACTTACAAGGATTTTGCCAGGGTTGGAGTGTTTGAGCTATAGGGATGGGCTAAATAGGCTAGGGCCTTTTTCCCTGGATCATTGGAGACTAAGGGGGTGACCTTATAGAGGTTTATAAAATCATGAGGGGCATGGATAAAGTGAGTAGTCTTTTTCCTCAGGTGGAGGTGTCGAAAACTGGAAGGCATAGGTTTAAGTTGAGGGGAAACATTTAAACAGTTTTTCACACAGAAAGTGCTGCATGTCTGGGTGAGAGGAAGTGGTGGAAGCTGGTACAATTATGACATTTAAAAGTCATGGATATATGATAGGAGGGATTTAGAGGGATATGGGCCAAATGCTGGCAAATGGGACTAGGTCAGATTGGGATATCTGGTAGGCAGGGACAAGTTGGACTGACGGCCTGTTTCCACACTATAGTACTCTATGACTCTCTAATTAAGTAAATAATAAAATGCAAGTATCTATGTGTGATGGCTTCTTGCCACCTGCTTGTGAAAAAATCAACTTGCCATCTAAAGAGGGAGGAACTTTACTGCAACATTAACTCAGTGGAGAGATTCAGATTTTTGGACTCTTGCACTAAAAGTCATCTTGCTCACTATTACACCTCAGGGAGTGGAAATTATGCTCAATGAGTGGTATTTAGTCTGGGCATTCCTGCTGGTGCACCCCGAGTTGTCGGGGACCATTGGAGCAGGCAGGAAAGTGCCTGCTGAACACAATCACTTGGTAGTTGGCCAACTCAAGGAAAGCAGCACCCTGCGCTTGCTCAACTACATGGGGAAATGGGCCCTTTTGCTGCAGTCACCAATAATCAAGCCTCTGGCAGCCCTCCCTCTTGGCACTGCTCCACTCCTGCACCCAATGTTGTGATCTCCATGAAGAATTTATGAAGGCTGAGTTATTCTGTTTATAAAAAGAATCTTGTTCCATGTCAGATTGCTGTAAGTTTAAACTGAATAAAACATAAAAGATACCAGTCATAATTGAATGGCAGAGCAGATGTGAAGAGCTGAATGGCCTAATTCTGCTTCTATATCTTATGGTCTTAAGGAAAATAATCTAATGGATCTGTACATTTTGAGTCACCAAATGTTTCAGAACACTTTTATGCACTAAGCTTTCTCTTGACAGCTAAAAGCCCTAGCTGATCTAATTCACAAGCTCCAGTTAAAGTTCCCATGACACTGTGGTCTGTTTTTAATATAAATATAATGGAAAATTGCTGAGTGAAGGCTATTTTAACACAGAAAGAAAATTACTCTCAAATGTTGATCACTCAGATGGCATGTAAATATGAGCACCTTGCCCACCTACTGAACAGTGTGCATTATGCATGAATCACTTAAGCCAACAGATTACTTATGGCTGGACTCTGACTTCCTCAGAGACTTGTAGCTCTTTTATGTGAACAATGCCACTGAGGTTTGAAAGGATTGGGAGTCCCAGTGTGAGCAATATTTACATTCAGCAGCAGGACAGAATTCATGATTACTCTTGACTACTAATCCAATGTTGTGCCTTTCTTGATACTGCACCTATTTGACATCTGTTACAGCTATAGTGCTGTCATTAGAAAGGAGGAGTTAAATAAAAGAAACATAGGTAAAAGCATAACCAAAATGGAGAATGTTCCTTTCTTAGAATTTTGGGTTTGCTGACTTTTACACATCTCCAACCAGACGGTGTAATGAAATTCACAATCCAAGCAGCTAATAGGAGATGGATAGGTCTGAACTGCATAGATATAAAACTAGCATAGACAATGCTTCAATGTGGCAGCACACCAATACTGCTATTTTCGAAAGGAAGGAGAGAGATTACTGACTAATACAGGCCAATTAGCCTAAAATCAATTGCTGGGTACATGCTGGGATCTATCATTAGGACCTATGAATGATGCACTTTAGAAAATCACAACTTTATCAAACAGAGACTACATGGTATTATAAAAAAGAAATAGCTTTCAACTAATTTATTATAGTTTTAACAGGATGTAACGAGTTGGGAAACCAATAAATGTAGGCTTATGATTACATCCATATCTGGGAGCAATTGGTTGAAGACATGAAATCAGCAAAAGCTCTTTCAGCAATTACTGCAACACTTGGTTGAGATTTTGGAAACATCTAAACAAAACAACAAAATGTGGAGAAGTTTAAAAACAATCAGAAGGAAATAAATAAGCCACTAACGTGTAAATGATTACTGATTGCTTTAAATGGGGAAATGTGGTTTTATTGAATCAACTTGTGTAGATATGTTGGGACAGACATCTAAGACAGGTAGACCTTGAACCTAGGCATCCTCACTCAGAGGTAGGGACTGTATCATTTTAACACAGCACCTACCGAGGATAATGGGCTTCATTTTGCCTCATGCACATTCGCTGTGTAAATTTAAGGGATTATACATGCTGGATGATGGACCGTCAAAATGGAAGTGCTGGTTCAAAATTAGCACAGAATGTTACTGACATGAAAATATGCAAAGTGGGCAGATCAAAAAGATATCCTGCACTTATCTCTTCACCAAGTTCATGTCTGGTGCACCTCACAAGAAAAGAAAGTGTGCAAACAATACAAATAGCATTTTGAATCCAATTGTGTCCAAAAATAGGTCACCCTGAGACACTTCGGCTATGACAGGTATAAAAAGTTTCATCTCTTGTATGCAGCTTATCTGAGGGTCTACGCATGGCATTCATCATGTCAATACCATTCACAGTATTGTCTTCTGGCTAAAGAAGTCACTGCTGCCAATGGACCTCACTCGTCCATGCAGAAGAGAAAGGAATTTAGTGGAAATACTGGTAAGGACTAATCTAACTTCTTCAGGTTCATGTCCATTTCATGTTGTACTTTGATTTAATGTGTCTTCCAGAGTCTGTAAAGTTCTAATATATTGTAATTTTATTCACACTATGGTATTTATACTGTAATGTGCAACTCCAATACAACCTCACAAGGTTACTACAGAATCCTGAAATCTTTGCACAAATCATTCTCCTTTAACACTTGATTTCCTGGTCCAATACCTCTCCTTCATAGTCTGACTGCCTGAGGCCTGACTATACTTGGTTCCATTCTTATTTGTGCTGTCATTGCCAGAAAGATTACTTACAATAGCTGCTCTTCTTGCTCCTGCATCATTAACTGTGCCATCTCTCAAGGAGCTATTCTTGGCCCATTCCTATTTCTCATTCCTTTGCTAAGGTCATCTAAAAGAAATTAGGATCGATGAATACACTGATTACTCTCAGCTTTGTCTCAGCAATGCACTCTGGACTCTCCATTGCCTCCAATTTTTCACACTGCGTATTCAAATCCAGAACTGGCGAAATTTTATTTGTAATTGCAAGTTGACCCAAATAAATACTGGGAAGACCTATGTCCTTAATTCCATCATTATTCTTGGTTACTGCCTGAGGTTGAACCATGCAGCTTGTTACTTTGACATCCACGTTTTCCAGTGATAAACTGTATATCATTCCATGAATGTGCATGTATTTGGAAAGGCAAGGACTAGTCAACATGGCTTTGTGCGTGGGAAATCATGTCTCACAAACTTGATTGAGGTTTTTGAAGAAGTAACAAAGAAGATTGATGAGGGCAGAGCAGTAGACATGATCTATATGGACTTCAGTAAGGCATTCGACAAGGTTCCCCCTGGGACACTGATTAGCAAGGTTAGATCTCATGGAATACAGGGAGAACTAGCCATTTGGATACAGAACTGGCTCAAAGGTAAAAGACAGAGGGTGTCCAGGTGAATGGAGTGTGTTGGGGGTGGATGAAGGGGTCCTTGGAAGGTGAGCTGGAGTCCTGATTGAAAAAGTAAGCTCGGAGGCAGAGGCGGCAGAAAAAGTGTTCAACGTCACGATGCGTATTGAATTCATTGATGCGTGGACGGAGGGGGAATAAAGGTAAAGCCTTTGCTAAGGACTGATCGTTTATCACTAACACTTAGTGGGTGCGAGTGCAGAGTTGTTGAAAAATCTATTCAATCTATCTCAATCGTAAATGTTATTTGAGGTGTTCTGTGTGGCATTGAATCATTATCGCTTGTTACCCATATTTGATTCAAATTAAATTTATGCTGTTCGCATTCAACTCATAGCTCATATTGCAGTCTAAACTTTTTCTTTGATAATAACCCTTGCATTCTTGTTTGACTACATTTTATTTGTAATAAACTCATTATTGTTTGCTGACTGAAAGAAACCTGCTGAATTGTTTCTAAAACCTACAAAATTGTCCATGTCACCATTCTGGGTAAATTTATAATTTGCTGTGACCATTGATGGAATAGGAAAAGATAGAAAATGATGAACTTTTTCAACTTAAAAATGTTAGACATTTAACAAATTTACAAATAAATGTTTGTGCGCTTTACAGATAACAGATGGCGTAGAGACATCAGAGGATGGTGATAGCCCTTCAGCCTCTTGGTTAGATTGTTCAGCCTTTGGTAATGCTGCCCAGAGAGCTGGACAGGATGTGGTAACTGGGAAGCAGCTGTCAACCACTCCAGCCATCGATCAGCCTCCCATATGATTGTTCTGCTCAATGACATTATCTCATTACCCAGCTGCTATGGAGCTAGCGTCAGGAGGTCTTGCATTTCATGCATACATTTGATCTACTGCTATTTGGAGGTCATCATGAGACTAGTCATAGCTGATCACCACACACCTGTTAAACTTAACTGATGCTGATGTTGTGAACACTATGGATCCCCACATTTGGAGAGCATGAGCTCACAATGTCTCAGGAAACTCAGTTAGATGGCAATTTATCTGTCACTGCAAATCTATGTGCTAAATCCCAAAAGGAAACTGTAAAGTTCACTCTCATCACTACCCCCACCATCACCTCTAGCATTTGCTGCAACTTCTCCTCCTCCAAAGTAAACTATGCACATATCCTCATGTAGACTGGTTCTATGTTGTTCCCTTATTCTCCCACTTTATCTCTATTATTCTCACCATCGAAGTCCATGTCACTGGGCTAGTGCCTACTGCTTAAGAAGGTAATGATGATGATAGTGATTTTGCTGATGATAACAGTGATGATAATGATCATAATCATGACATGTGCCTTGTCATTTCCAACATCTGGCTCTTTTTCAGCAGTGGGAGACAAAGCTCCTGGACCTGTCAGAATACAGGATGTAGGTATTTTTGTATCCAAGCTCTTTATTCAGTGAGTATGTGCGCAAATCTAATTACTACTCATAAATGTCATACTGAACTTGAAGCAATGAAAATCCTGAGAAAAGTATTCAATCTGAAGTGAGATTTGGGAGGTGTAGAAATGTTCAATTCATGTCTTCACAAGCCCAGATAAACATCCAGAACCAAGCTGTTTGTGTTAGATGTAGTCCTTAGAGGATTAACAGAACAAATGTTGATTGAATTTTGGCAAAATATTAGCAAAATGTCCAGAAAGCCTCCAGATGAATCTGAAAATCATCTTTTCCCCTTGCTGCAGGTTTGAAGTTAATAAACGGGCGGCACGGTGGCACAGTGGTTAGCACTGCTGCCTCACAGCGCCAGAGACCCGGGTTC
>NC_057712.1:57484607-57485812 GCF_004010195.1 Chiloscyllium plagiosum
TCGGTGTGGACTTGTTGGGCCGAAGGGCCTGTTTCCACACTGTAAGTAATCTAATCTAATACATTTAAGTATTTTTCACAATCCTCAGAAGCTATTTGTTTATGCAACATCAGTTGGTGACTATTAATGGATGCTTTCCCTCAAAGTACTGAACTGTACCAAGTGTGTTAGCAGGCATTTAGATCCTTCATAATCTTCTGCATGGCTGTTCCTAGTGGAAGCATTGATTTTTTTCCACAAAATAGTGGCTTGCGGTTAACAACGTAACAATTGGTTAAAATGGTATTTACAGTTTAAGCCTTAATTTTGGTAATTTTGCGGGTTCATCTTGAAAGGAGCTGACTAACAGTAATCTTAATATTGAGATCAATTTGTTTATGTACATCCTTTTTGTGTAAAGAAGTTGTAAATATATGAAATGTGAAATACGTATGATCAATGATCCATTTCTCAAATACAATAGCAAAGACCTAACCTTGCAGTAATCTTAAAAAAACATTATTTCAGTGAAATTAAATTTATATTTTCAAGACAAGAGAATACCTGACTGCATGCTCCACATTGGGTTTAGTTTTTCTTTCTTTTTCTCCAGTTATAACTTATGATTCAAATAATTAGAACTCTCTAAGATGCTCTTTGTAGCTAATTTATAGTAATTATCTCTAAAAGCGTTTGTCTGTAAGTATAATAGCTATAAGTTTTTCAAAAAGATTTTGTATTTTTAATAATTGCTTGAATAATTTAACAAAATGGAAATGAAGATAATCTTGAAAACTATGCAATTAAACTACTGGAAAATGACAATAAAGTGGGTTTAGACCGAGCAAAAACAATCATTTCATTTTCTTCACTGGTTGAGTTTATTTTTAATATCAACTACATTTATGGAGCAATGCCAAATTTAATGACCTAAATGCTGCACTAAGGTGTATTTTGAGACTTTGAATATTATTTTGCGTAAAAAACCTTAGAACATAGAACATAGAAGAATACAGCGCAGTACAGGTCCTTCGGCCCTCGATGTTGCGCCGATCCAAGCCCACCTAACCTACACTAGCCCACTATCCTCCATATGCCTATCCAATGCCCGCTTAAATGCCCATAATGAGGGAGAGTCCACCACTGCTACTGGCAGGGCATTCCATGAACTCACGACTCGCTGAGTAAAGAACCTACCCCTAACATCTGTCCTATACCTACCCCCC
>NC_057712.1:57488494-57518423 GCF_004010195.1 Chiloscyllium plagiosum
CTGCATGTTCACCTACCTTATTTCGTATACTTCTTGCATTGAAGTATACACACTTCAAGCCACTTTCCTGTTTACAGGCACCCTCCTTTGAAATTGATGCCATGTTCCTAACCTCCCTACACTCCAGGTCCTGCACCCTAAAGCTACAGTCTGGGTTCCCATGCCCCTGCAGAGTTAGTTTAAACCGCCCCCAAGAGCACTAGCAAACCTCCCTGGATGTGATAATACACCATATAAATGTAGGAAACATCACCTACATTAAATGACAAAACTTAATTGAAAGTATTTCAATCTCTTGAATAAATAATCATCAAAAACTTTAGTAATCTTTCTTCTTGCTTCCTGACAGTAAGTTTAAAAAAAAGTCAACCAATTTTTCATTTCCTACATTCTATACCAGTTTCCTTTTGTAGCATGAATTTGGCATTACCCCAGGAGCTCAGTTATCATCATTCACTCCTATCCATTGTGACCCTAAAATATAAAACCCTCAGTGATACTCTACTTAGATCTCATCAGCTCACTTGAAAAAAAAAGTTAATTAATACATTAACTGATTAATCTGGGATTCCATTTGCTTACCTCTTTGTGATATCAAAAAAATTCAATCATATCTTGCCTAATTGAAAATTGACAATTTTATACCCACCTTCTCTCGTTAAAGAATCTATGATCTATTTATTCCAAAGCATTGTCTCCACTATTGCAAGCTCAACAAGAAATATTGACGTTATGTCTCATTAATTGGATGCTGTTCTACACTATCTTCAGGGTTATGGATATTACATTATATCTGCCAAAAGCTGTAAACACTATTTTTTAGAGCAATAACAAGCTGTAGGTTTGCTTTTTTTTTTAAAATCAATAAGATTAACTTCATCATTGCAGCCCCAGGACCTGTCTGTAGGAGTTCCTCATAGTACAGCTCTCGGCCCAACCATCTTTAGCTGCTTCATCAATGACCTTCTCTTCATCATAAGATCAGAAGTGGGACTGATCATGGGTGATTGCACAATGTTCAACACCATTTATGCCTCCTTAGTGAAGCAATCCCTGTTAAAATAAACAAGAGCAAAACAACATCCATACATAGGTTGACAACTGAACAGCAGTATTTGTGCCACACAAGTTTCAGACAATGACCATCTGCAACAAGAGAGAATCTAATCATTACCGTGTCATGTTCAACGGTATTGTCAGCTCTATATCCACCATTATCAGCATTGTTACGCTGAAGGGGTTGAATGGCCCACTTCCTGCTCTTAATTTGTACATTCACATGTTTGTACATTCCAAACCCGTGACCAACACCACGAGGAGAGACAAGGATAGCAAATGTATAGGAACACTGCAAACCTGCATGTTTACTTTCAAGTCACACATCATCCTGACTCAGAACTAGATCATCATTCTTTCACTGGTGCTAGTTCAAAATCCTGCAGTTCAACTTTTAGCAGCAATGTGGGTGTTCCTACACCCAAACACTGCAATGGTTCATGGCAACAGTTCACCACCACTTTCTTCAGGGTAATTAAAGATGGGCAATAAATGTAGGCCAGGCTAATGCGCCCAGATCTTTTGTCTGAACTTAATATTTATTTTGTTATTATAGATTTCCTCCTTAGCTACTTTTTCGGGAATACATCCATAAATAGAGAGATTGAGAATTCTGATAATACTAAGGATAGAAAATTCCGATGTCAAGGGTAGAAATTTTTCTATGAAATGTATATGAATAACTTTTCCTTTCAACAAAGTGCATTGGGAATTTCTTAATTTAGGTAAATTCCAAAACAAGAAAACAAAACCAAATTTAAGAAATGTGGTCAGACCAAACAACAACAGCAGCATCAACAGAACAAAGGAGAGTGAATCTGGGGATGAACAGCAGCAGGGGCAGCAGGATAAATGCCTGAGAGGGTCAGTCAGAGTGAATATGGAGCTGAACCCAGGAGTGAAACTCCGGAGGTGATGTCGTGACTGAAGTCACATGGTATCAAGGTGAACTGGCAAGATGGATACAAAACTGGTTTAGTCATAGGAGATAGAGATTAGCGGTGGAAGGGTGCTTTTTGGAAAGGAAGATTGTGAATGGAATGGATAGAGTGAAAAGTATGAGGCTTTTTCCCAGGGTGCAGGTGACAATTACTAGGGGACATAGATTCAAGGTGCTGAAAAGAGACATGCGAGGCAGGTTTTTCACACAAAGGATGGTGAGCGTGTGGAAAGTACTGCGAGAGGAGGTGGTGAGTGGAGGTAACACAAGCAGTATTCAAGAAGCACCTGGACAAAAACGTGATTAGGAAGAGAATAGAGGGAGATGGATTCTATAAGTGAAAACAGTTTTAGTATGGAAGGGCAAAGTCTGTCAGCACAGGCCTGGAGGGCCGAAGGACCTGTTTCTGTGCTCTTTGTTCTTTGTTCTATGTTCCATAAACAACAGCAGATCACCACTAGTCACAGACCTCCAGTAATCAAAAACACTCCTTCACAACTGCCCTCTGTTTTCTGTGAACAAACAAATTCATATCCAACTAACCAACTCACCAGGGATTCTATGTAGCATCATTTTCTTGACCAGCCTACCATGAGGGACCTTGTCAAATGTTTTGGTAAAATCCATGTGGACAACCTCCATTGTCCTATTCTCTTTCACCTTTTCACTTCCTCAAAAAAGTGAATCAAATTTGTGAGGCAAGACCTCCCCCACATGAAGGCATGCTGAAAAGTTCATTGTTTTCCAAATGTTTGCAAATCCTGTTCCTAAGAACTTTCTCCAATAGTTTCCCTACCACTGATGTAAAGTTTATGAGCCTATAATTTCCTGTATTATCTCGATTGCCATTCTTAAACAAAAGGAACAAAATTAGCTATTTCCCAGTCTTGACTGTGAGTAAACAGGATACATTGATCTCTGTTGAGGTCCCACTAATCTCCTCCCTCACTTCCCCTAGTATCCTAGGATAGATCAAATCAGGCCCCAGGAATTTATCCAGATACTCAACACTTCCTCCTTAATATCAACATTTTCTGAAATACCAACATGCCCCTCCCTAATCTTACCACCATCCATGTCCTTCTCCTTGATGAATATTGATGAAAAGTACTCATTAGAGTACTTCATCCATTCCCTCTGGTTCCACACATAAATTCCTTCTTTTGTCCTTGGGTGCATCTATCCTTTTCCTAGCTACCCTCCCAATATATGTATAAAATGCCTTGAGATTCTCCTTAATCCTACTTGTTAAGAATATTTCAAGGCTCTTTTTAGCCTTCTTAATTCCATTTTTCTTATTTTCTTTATAATCCTCAAGGGCCTTCTCTGGTTTCAGTTTCCTAAAATTTATTTAAGTTTCCTTTTGAAGCTAAAACAGAGAAATTGTAGTGTAAAGTTATACTTCAGGTATTGGTTTCTGCCTGCTACCTATGGATTGTAATGCAGAATCCATAGACTGGAAGTGCTGTTTACTTTGAGTGATACCAAATTCTATCAGCTCAGTAGCACTGTAGTCAGTATTATGACCTCAAAGTGCCAGGGACCCGGGTTTGAATCCACCCGATGGTGACTGTGTGGAGTTTTCATGTTCTCCCAATGTTTGCATGGATTTCCTCTGGGTGTGCTTGTTTCCTCCCACAGTTCAAAGATGTGCAGATTTTAAAGATTCGGCAATGCTAAATTGCCTAGAGTGTCCAGGGATATGTAGGCGGATTGGAAATGGGAAATTCAGAATTACGAGGAATAATGTTGCGGGGTCTGGGTCCGGGTCGATTACTGTTCAGAGGATCGGTGAAGACTTTATAGGCCAAGTGACCTACTTCCACAGTGTCGGGATTCTACGATCACAAATGAGCTTTAATGTTTGTACAAACATGAGTTTTAATTTTTAGGATTAACTTAGGAACTCATTTTGACAGTATAGATATGTAGTCTGTAATAATACTCAGATGGAGAGACCTTCACAACAATTCCACTCCAGTTTCCAGAAAACGTTGTAACCTTAAAATGTATCTGAAATTTACCATAATGTTAAATCCACATCACTTAATCAGAAATCAGATTTTCTTACTTTGTGAACCACCGGGCACCTCTAGAAATCACAAACATAATTAGAAATGTGTTAATGTCAGTCTGGAAAGAAAAGTGACCTGTGATCAGCAAAATTCTATCATCTTGTGATATTTTAAAGCTGCATGACTTCTGTATCTCTTTCAATCTTGTTAGAAAATAGACTTATCATCTTCAGAATTCTATTTTTCTTCTGCTTTCAGAAAAAGATCCAAACCATCCTAACATGCAAGCAGAACCCAACCCATAGACATCTATAGCACAAGATCAATAGCCAAAGAAATCCAATTTAGCTTTTTTCCTACAAGATTAGACTGCATTTTCATCCAGATACATTAACTGTGATGTGTCAGCAATTGGAAGTTGACCTCCATCTCCTTTCTTGCAGTGGATCAACCATCAGTAATTGTGATTGTGGAAGAAGTATTATATTTTGGTGAATCTGGATATTTCCTGTATCCTGTAGTGACATTAGTCATGTCAGCCAGACAATAATACTTTGACATCCTATCACCAAATGATTGCAAGGTATACCTATGGGCTCAGTGATTCAGTGTCAGAGAAAGCGAAGGAGAATAATCAATATGGTTGGAAGACAGATTTAGCTAAATGAAGGGTCACACTTCCTATGTGGTAATAAGGCATTTTAGACAATTTTAAGAATGGAAAAAAAACTTGCTTCCTCAACCTAGCTGTAGTAAGTAATCCAAGCCAACTTATTTTGCCTATTAATGCATGATACCTTGGAAACAGTCCATGATTCATTTAATGCCAAGTTGTTAGAAACCAGGGCATCCCACAAATCAATCTAATGGATCCTATTCATTGTCTGAAAGAAAATAATAATTCTTTGTGTCGCAAGGTTAAGCAAATCTTTCAGATTTTCATTCTTTTTATTAATTCACATGACATGGGTATCACGAGCAAGGGCAAACATTTAATGCTGTTTCTTAACCACCCTTGAGACGGTCATGGTGAGCTATATCCACAATGTGGTTGAGGAATTTGATCCAGTGATGATGAAAAAATAATGGAAGCTTTAAGTCAGCTTGGTGTGTGGCTAGGAGCTGAACTTGCAGTGCTGTTCCCAAATATCTTCTAGCCTTGTCCTATTACATTCTGGAGGTTGTGTGTTTGGAAACTGCTGTCACAGGAGCCATGTTGAGTTACTGCAATGTAGATGATACACACAACAGCCACTGTGTCAGTGGTAAAGTTAGTGGATATTCAAAGTAGTGGATGTTCAAGGTAGTGGATGCAGTGCTAATCAGGCAGGCTGTTTTGTCTCAAATTGTGTCATGCTTCCTGTGTGTTGTTGGAGCTGCACTCATCCAGGCACAGGGAGAGTATTCCACCACCTTCCTGACCTGAACCACCTTGTAGCAGTGGAAGTTAAATCCACAGGAAGACAGAATAATTGACAAGAAGGAGAATCCCTATAATGTGGAAAGAGGACAACCAAACATTCATCAGGCAAGATCATTTTCCATATGCATGTATTTGATGAGAGGGAGAATCAACCATTTTGGATCCTTACAAGGACAGTCAAGAGAATCCTTATTTGGTTTCAATCCCGCTTAGAGTCATAGAGTCATAGAGATGTACAGCATGGAAACAGATCCTTCAGTCCAACCTGTCCATGCCGACCAAATATCCCAACCCAATCTAGTCCCACCTGCCAGCACCCAGCTTATATCCCTCCAAACCCTGGCAGCTCATTCCATACACGTACCACCCTCTGCGTGAAAAGGTTGCCCCTTAGGTCTCTTTTATATCTTTCCCCTCTCACCCTAAATCTATGCCCTCTACTTCTGGACTCCCCGACCCCAGGGAAAAAACTTTGTCTATTTCACCTATCCATGCCTCTCATAATTTTGTAAACCTCTATAAGGTCACCCCTCAGTCTCTGACGCTCCAGGGAAAACAGCCCCAGCCTGTTCAGCCTCTCCCTATAGCTCAGATCCTCCAACCCTGGCAACATCCTTGTAAATCATTTCTGAACCCTTTCAAGTTTCACAACATCTTTCAGATAGGAAGGAGTCCAGAATTGCATGCAATATTCCAACAGTGGCCTAACCAATGTCCTGTACAGCCGCAACATGACCTCCCAACTCCTGTACTCAATACTCTGACCAATAAAGGAAAGCATACCAAACGCCTTCTTCACTATCCTATCTACCTGCGACTCCACTTTCAAGGAGCTATGAACCTGTACTCCAAGGTCTCTTTGTTCAGCAACACTCCCTTGGACCTTACCATTAAGTAGATAAGTCCTGCTAAGATTTGCTTTCCCAAAATGCAGCACCTCACATTTATCTGAATTAAACTCCATCTGCCACCTCTCAGCCCATTGGCCCATCTGGTCAAGATCCTGTTGTAATCTGAGGTAACCCTTTTTGCTGTCCACTGCACCTCCAATTTTGGTGTCATCTGCAAACTTACTTTTCTCAAAAGTAACTAGCAATGGGGGAAAAATACTGATTTCATGGGGGACACCATATCTGAATGTTTTTTTTTAAATTCATGTTCCTGAGTTGTCCATACCATTATTTAATCTATTTTCAGGAGGAAGCTCCATAAAACAAATGGCCAAAAATATAGACGAGGGACAAGCAAACAAGACCTTTTAGGTTTTCAACTTATGGCTGAAGCATTGAGAGTAAAATCATGGTGCTCCTTATATCTATTATTGCACAAAGAAACTTTGTTATTTGATAGACAAACCATGTTTCAATTTTAAGTTTCAATGCAACATATGCTTTCTTTGATCATATTTTTCTATTATTTATCTTTTTAACTTGTGTATTACAGTAATATTATCTTTATACATTTGTGTGTAGTCATTAACTTTAGGAAATTAAATATACAATGGCAGTGTGATATGGGTTATTGGGCTTCTGCATAAATACACAAACATACTTTGTTGCTTATGATGGAATAGAATGTCTGCTGGAATTCCGGATTTCCAATCATAATTTTGATTGAAGACTTATCGGACATGAGGCAAAATAGGCAGAAAAGAAAATTCCTGATAAATGTATTCAGAATAATTTAGTTAAATCTACTCTCTCCAAAGATGTTATGAGACTGAATTTTATTTGTAAATCAGAAGTCAGCAATACAATCCTGAGACCCATTGTTATGATTTTAACAGAAGGAGTGGCTGCCAATCAAACTCCACTACTTCACCAGTCATACCAAAAATGTATAAGTTTATGTAATCACTAAAATGGCCATTTTGTTCCGGATAACAGTAATAAAGAGAACAAACGAGACATTCAAATTTCTTCAATCACCTCAAAACTCATTTGTTATAAACAAACAAAGAAACATTCTGATGTGTAAGTGGCTAAACTAAGCTACTATCTGGAATGGAACTATATATCCTTAAACTCCACATCATGGACAGTCACGCCAAAGACAAGACAATGCAACTCTGCAGGGAAAGTGTGTATTTTCTTTTTAAAAAAGGCCAAGGAAAAATACCTTTGGTATGGGCCAAATTGCCCATAGTGTTAGGTGCATTAGTCAGAGGGAAATGGGTCGGTGTGGACTTGTTGGGCCAAAGGGCCTGTTTCCACACTGTAGAGAATCTAATCTAACCTAAGACCAAGTTCTGAACACAAAAGATAAAAGAAGGGGAAGACTTTAGGGTCCAGTTGACTCCCTGATATGAAGATTGTAGCGCTGACAGCTATAGAATTGATGAGACCATTTAAATCAGACTTCAGATGAGAAGGCATATCAGTTAGACTTCACGCCTTGAGTAGAGGTAATGCAATACAAGGTCATAAGATATAAGAGCAGAATTAGGCCATTTGGCTCATCAAGTTTGCTTCACCATTCAATCATGGCTGATATGTTTCTCAACTCCATTCTCCTGCCTTGTCCCCATAACCTCTGATCTACTTACCAATCAAGAATCATCAATCTCTGTCTTAAAGACTCTCATGACTTGGATTCCATGACCCTCTGCTGCAGTGAGTTCCACAGATTCACGATATTCTGGCTCAAGAAATTACTCATCTCAGTTCTAAAGGGAGATCCCTTCATTCAGAGGCTGTGCCCTCTGTATCGTGTCTCTCCTATTAGTGAAGACATCTTGTAGACATCCACTCTATCCAGACCTCTCAATATTTTGTAAGCTTTAAAGAGATTCTGTTCCCCCCGTTCCCCCCAATCCTTTTAAACTCCATCGAGTATAGATCCAGAGTCCTCAACTGTTCCTGATATGAGAAGTCCTTCATTCCAGAAATCATTCTGATAAATCTCCTCTAGATTGCCACTACAGCCAGCACATGCTCCTTAGATATGGGATCCAAAACTGCTTGTGATATTCAAAATGAGGTTTGACCAGAGCCTCACAGTACATTCCTGCTTTTGTACTCTAGCCCATCCAAATGAATGTTAACATTACATGTGCCTTCCCAACTGCCAACTGAGTATGCATGTTAACATTAGGAGAATCCTAAACGAGAACTCCCAGTCCTTTTGTGCTTCAGATTTCCAACGCCTTTTGCCATTCAGAGAATAGTTTATACCTCTATCATTCCTACTAATGTGCATAACCTCTCATTTTCCCACATGGTATTCCTATCTACCACTTCTTTGTCCACTCTCCTAGCCTGTCCAAGTCCTTCTGAAGCCACCCTACTTCTTTACTGCCACCTATCTTGGTCAACTGCAAACTTAGCAATAATGTTCGCAGTTCCTTTGTCCAAATTGTCCAAGTTTAACGTGAATAGTTGTGGTCCTAACGTGAATAGTTGTGGTCCTAACACCAACCTCTGCGGAACTATACTAATTACCAGCTGCCATTCTAAAAAATAAAAACCATTATCCACACTCTCTGCCTTCTGCCAGTCAGCCAATCTTCTGTCCATGCCAGTACCATGCCCTAACACTATGGGCTGTATTTTAGTTTGCAGCCTCTTGTATGGCACTTTGTCACAGGCTGTCTGGAAATCCAAATAAATGACATCCAATTGTTCTGCTTTGTCTAGCTTACTTGTTACATCCTCAAAGAATTCTAACCGATCAATCAAGCATGATCTCCCCTTGACGAAGCTATGCTGACTCAGCAATGGTTTATCATGTATTTCCAAGTACTCCATAATTTTATCCTTAATAATGCACTCTGAAATCATATCATTGATTGAGTTCAGGCTAACTGGCCTATAGTTTCTGTCTTGTGTCTCCCTCTTTTCTTAAAAAAAAATTCCATTAGCAATTTCCAAGCCTTCCCCGACTCCAGTGACTCCTAACAGACCACTAACAATGCTTTCACAATCTCCTCAACTATCTACTTCTGAAGCCTGTGATGTAATCCATCTTATTCAGCTGAGTTATCCACCATTAAAACGTTCAGCTTCCCTAGCATCTTCTCCTTAGAGATGGTCACTACACTCACCTCTGCCTTCCAACTTCTGTTATGCTACTGGGATCTTCCACCATGAAGACTGATATGAAGTACTTATTCAGATACTCCAGCATTTTTGTTCGCCATTGCTAATTGGCTAGCCTAATTTTCCAGCAGTCCATTGTACACTTTTGTCTCTTTCCTTCTATAAATAAAAACTTTTGCAACTTTTTTTATATAATTATCTAGCCTCCCTACATTTCATCTTCTCCCCCTTTATTGCTTTATTAGTTGAATTTTTAAAGGCTTCACAGTCCTCTAGCTTCTCATTAATTTTCACCATAGTATATGCTTTCCTTTATATTTTATGTTGTCCCTATCTTTTCTTATCAGTCATGTTTGCCTTGTCCTCCCCTTTGTATGTTACTTCTTCCTTAGCATGAATATCTGCTGCACCTTCTGAACTACCCCTAGAAACACCTGCCATTATTGCTCCACTGTCTTCCCTTCTGGGCTCCCCTCCCACTCAACTCTGGCCAGATCCTCTCTTATTTCTTTGTAGTTACTTTTATTCAGTTGTAATATTGTATCATTTGATCCAATTTTCTCCCTCTCCAACTGCAGGGTGAATTCTATTGTATTGTGATCACTGCCCTCTCGCGGTTCCTTCATCTTAATCTCCCTCATTATCTCTGCCTCATTACAGATCACCAAATATGTTACATTTCCAAGTTTCCACTATTTATCCTGCTTGTTACCACCTGAAAAACTAATACAGTTGCAAGGCATGATTTTCCCTTCATCAAGCCATGCTAGCTTTCTTTGATGATCTGACATATTTCCAAATGATCTACCATTACATTATTTATAATAGAATCTGGCACTTTCCAAATGACAGATGTTAACTTACTGGTCTATAATGACCTACTTTTTGCCCCCCTCACTTTTTCAATAAGAGTTTCACATTGGCAGTTCTTTAAGTCCCTGGGATTTGTCCAGAACTTGTGCTTTATGCACTATCTCTGTAGCTACTTGCTTTAGCATCCCAGAATGTAACCTATCAAGTCTAGTAGACTTATGGGCTTTTAGCTCCATGAGTCACTCAGTTATGTTTTCTCTGGTTGGTAGTTGTTGTATTTATTTCCTATTCCACTTTACCTCCTGATTATTTCATATTATTGGAATGTAGCATTTCTTAGCATTGAGTATTTCCTGTTCTTATTCAGTTTGCCAGCAGCCTTGTTTAGAGTGCACTCTCTGTCGTACCTATTACACATGGCCACAGGCAGTGTGACAAGATACCAAGACTTCCCCAGTCTTGTTGCAGATGTTCAATACACATGTCAACCTTGACTGAGCATTAAAACTTCCAGCTCTGACTGAGGAAGAGTGGTTTAACCTATTAAGGAACAAAGAAAAAAAGAGAAGGACAGCACAGGAACAGGCCCTTCTCTGCGCTCCAAGCCTGTGCTAATCATCATGCCCTAACTAAATTAAAAAATAAATTTTCTGCCCTTATTCAGTCCATATCTCTCTATTCCCTCCTTATTCATGTAATCATCCAGATGCCTCTTAAATGCAGTCATAGTGCCTGCTTCGACCACCTCTTCAGGCAATGCGTTCCAGACTCTGACCACTCTCTGCATGAAAAGCCTCCCTCGCACAGCTCCCTTAAACATTCCCCCTCTCACTTTGAACCTGTGCCACCTTGTAATCGAAATTTCAACTCTGGTAAAAAACCTTTGACTATTCACCCTATCTATGTTTCTCATAACTTTGTATACCTCTAACAAGTATCCTCTCAGCCACCAACTTTCCAATGAAAACAATCCTTGTCTTTTTAAACTTTCCTCATAGCCAATGCCTTCGAGACTAGGTAGCATTGTAGGTAAAAACAATGACTACAGATGCTGGAAACCAGAGTCTAGATTAGAGTGATGCTGGAAAAGCATCTTGGATGCTGTCTGAACTGCTGAGCTTTTCCAGCTCCACACTAAACTAGACCCAGGCAGCATTGTAATGAATGTTCTCTCCATTGTCTCCAAAGCTTCCACCTCCTTCTGGTAGTGCGGTGATCAAAACTGCACATAATACTCCAAATGCAGCCTAACAAGGGTTTTATATAGCTGCAACATGGTTTGCCAACTCTTGTACTCCACGCCCCAGCTGATGAAGGTAAGCATGCCATTTGTTTTCTCAATCACCTTGGCCATCTGTGTTGCCACTTTTAGGGAACTGTGGACCTGCACACCCAGATTCGTCTGTATGTCAATGCTCCTAAGGGTTCTGCCATTTACAATATAATTCACACCTAAATTTGATTCCCCAAAATGCATCACCTTGCATTTGTCTGAATTAAACTCCATCCGCCATTTCTGTGCCCAGGTCGCCAATCTGTATCCTGTTGTGTCCTTATACAAGGATATCCTTATCTTTATACTGTATAAGGAGACATAACTTATAGTGACAGCTCAATCCGAGGAGTCACACACAATTGAAAATGTTACCTTTCAGATAGAATTTTGAAAGAGTGCTTGTTTGTCTATTTGCACGAATACAAAACATTTTCATGACATTTTCCAAAGGAAACATTCCTAGTATCCTGTATAAATGTATCCCTCAGACTGATACCAGGAACCAGATTATCTAGTAAATCATTAATCATTTAATTTCTGTACTTCACTATAAGGAATAATATTTCTTATGCAATAAAACATTCTGGGATATCATAAAATTAGTAAAGATGAAGAAAACTATAAACCTTCCCAACTTTTCTTTACTTCACTTCGGTATATCAAGTGGTGAAAGATTCAGGAGTGAGCACTCTCTTTCCTAATGCCAATATCATCTGTTCACAGATCTTCAGGACCAATATTACTGTTGAACCTTATGATTGCTAGAAAACCTGGCAATTATAGTATTGGTCAGTGAGACACATTAAAACTTTATTAACATTTCTGTCACCATCCTCCTATATAATGTGAAATGAACTACAGCTACTCCCTGTTGGACATCACCAAAATATACTTGTGAATATTTAGTTCAGTCAAGAATGAAGAGTGGTGTCTTTCCCCATGAATGTTGCTGGATTATCAGAAGAATAAACACACTTCAACCCAATAGGGTAACCAGCCTAAATCTGATGCAGCAGGGGTTCTTTTCTATTTCATTATAATTGTACTTTAAAGATTATCATGGAGGTACAGAACGCAGTAGGTATAAAGAAAAATACTGTGGATTTTGGAGATCTGAAAATAAAAACAGAAAATACTGGAAATACTCTGCAACTCTTCATTGGTAGAGTGTTAACATTTCCACTTGATAACCTTTCATTAGAACTCAATGTTTGATAAGGCATCTATTAAAACTCATCTTTACATAATTAAGTGAACAACTGTTTTTTACTTCGCAGACTGGAAAGATCTCAGACAAATAAGTGATTTTTTTTACAAAATAATATTTTAAAGTTACATTTGCCTACATTGAAAATGGAGGGAGACTGTTAAATTAAACAAATGCAAAACAGTTCCTGTATCTGCAATGCATACAAACACATTTGTCAAATTCCAGGCTGAAAATGTCAATGTCAATGGCCAGTGTCATTTCAACCTGCATAGTCACTTAGTTTTAATTCTTCAATGGTTGGCTCAATGCCCCACAAGGAGACTGGCTTTGTGGGGAGGGCATGACCACAACATGCTAACAATTCACCCGCGAGGTCTAGATATGCAGAGTCCCAACATATGCAGTAAACATCTGGTGCTTGTAATGCATATTC
The DNA here is from genome assembly GCF_004010195.1 of Chiloscyllium plagiosum. Taxonomy (NCBI): domain Eukaryota; kingdom Metazoa; phylum Chordata; class Chondrichthyes; order Orectolobiformes; family Hemiscylliidae; genus Chiloscyllium; species Chiloscyllium plagiosum. The sequence continues at coordinate 57,501,698 of NC_057712.1, forward strand.
CATGTCCAAAAAGAAGGAAAGTTATTCCATTTATTACTGTATGCTGCTATTGTGAAGTTGCGTAGAGTATTTGTGGATTGGAAGACATGGTGTTAGAATTTGAGGTTTATTAAATGATGGTGGAGGGGTGAAGAGTACATGGTCCCTTTGAAAAATTATGTTTTGTTTTCCTCTGCCTAGCATTTTGAAAATGAGAGTTTGTGGACAGTAGCTTGCCAGTTGTAGGTGCTCAAATTGAAACATTTGTATCAAAAAGCTGTACTGTTAGCAGGCAAAGCAGCATTTTTACCAAGACAATAATTTTTTTTCAGTTAGCAAATTAATTTAAACAGGCGATTGAGACTAAGGACCAATTAAAATTAAATCTGATGGTTTTGACAACCTAGGACCAATCAAATTGTAAAGAAATGAATATGTCATCAAGGCTATAAAAGAAGAAGACATTTGAAAATCGGCGAAGAGCAAACTGCTATCTGAAGAGTTTAGCTTTCTCAGCTCTTAGGGTAACAATCATCTGACTAAAGGTACAGCAACACTCTTAAGTAATACTCCTAACAACAGAATTCGACAGAGAGAGGTGTTCTGATGCAAGAATTCAAATGAGGAGGCATTCCTGAAAGAAGATCAATGGAGAAGACATAGAAAGATCCAGAAGATATAACCTAGCTGTAATTTTGTGACACTAAATTTTATTGTTTTGTTTTATCAGTGAGACTTGTATTTATTAGAATAGCATAACATTAGAATTTTGTTTTATTTGGGAATAGTTAGTAGTTAGAGTGGAATTATTTGGTTTGTTAGTAGTTCTGTTACCTTGTTCACTGCTGGAGTTAGTTAAATAAATTGTTATGTGTTGATTACAGAGTGAGTGAAAGGATTTAACCACTTGCTTATAACAGATTGGGGGTGAGAGGTAGATAATACCACTTGTCGCATTTCTGCTAACAGATTATGAGGCGAGATGAACTCTCTGGGTGTTTCAGGTTTAGTTATCTGGCGGCGGCGGCGGGGTGTGTGGGAGTGCACCCTCAGCTTCATAACAGCTGCCATCAATAATTGATTTGAATAAAGGCACTTGACTGCTTGCCAGGTTATTTCAAGTCAGTAGTGACAGCTGCTGTTGCTTTATGTGAAAAGGTTGTGTTTGAAATAGAAAATTTACTTCTGAGAAACACTACTGTAAGATTATTCATCATACAGAGGAATACTGAGTCAGGGGACTCTCTGTGTGGAGTTTGCACATTCTCCCCGTGTCTATGTGGGTTTCCTCCGGGTGCTCCGGTTTCCTCCCACAATCCAAAAATGTGCAGATTAGGTGAATTGGCCATGCTAAATTGCCCATAGTGTTAGGTGAAGGAGTAAATGTAGGGGAATGGGTCTGGGTGGGTTACGCATCGGCGGGTCGGTGTGGACTGGTTGGGCCGAAGGGCCTGTTTCTACACTGTAAGTAATCTAATCTAATCTAATCTAATCATCTAATCATAAATCAGTTGGTAATGGCTCCAGACGGTTATCAAATTCATGGCAAAACTCCAGTAGTTCTGCAAGTGCATTATGAGTTTCTAGTTGCTCATCACTTTAATTCTCTATCCCGTTCCCACCCTGGCTGTTTTGGCTTAGGGTACTACACTGTTCCAATAATATTCCATGGAATCTTCAGGAATGGTTGATCACACTTCAGTTAGGGACTTTACAGCCTTCTAACCTCCATTTCAAAAATTTCAGACGATAACCACTAGGTCCATTTCTTTTCAAACAACATTTGATCGTAATGTTTCTGCTGTACCCATTTACATCTCTCCTAGTCTTAACTTGCTTTACCTGTCCCATTGGTATCTCCTTTTGCCTTGTATCATCATCCCTGTTGTCCTTTAACTTCTCCTACCACCCACCCTTTTTGGCTGAAACTGCTGCTGGCAATGGAGAGCTTGGAGATGGGAAGGGTAGTAATTAGGGGCAGGATGGCAGGGAACCTTTACCCCACCACTTCCTACCTTCACCAGAATTGGGTTCTAGATGGAAAGGCCTTTGCTTGATCCTCCAGCCCTAGATCAACACATTGCTGGCAGGCCTGTCCTCGTGAGCACACATGACAAGTGATACTGTGAAGACTGCTTGCCATGTTATTGATTGATTGTTTTGTACAAAGATACAGTGAAAGGTGTTGTTTTGTGTATTATACAGGCAGATCATACCATTCACAGTGCATCAGGGTAGCAGAACAGAGTGCAGAGTACAGTGTTACTGGCACAGGGAGACAGAGGCATGTCAACATTAACATATGAGAGGCCTGTTGAAAAGTCTGATAACAGCAGGGATAAAGCTGTTCTTGAATCTATTTGCATGTGTATTCAAACTTTTATATCTTCTGCCTGACGGAAGAGGGCGGATGTGTATAACGGGTATGGGAGGGGTCTTCAATTATGTTGGCTGCTTTCCTGAGGCAGCGGGAAGTATTGATAGAGTCAATGGAAGGAAGACTAGTCTGTGTTAACTGTAGTTTCTTGCAACCTTGGGAAGACCAATTGCCATGCCAAGCTGTGATGGGACACTTTCTATGGTGCATCAATAAAAATTGGTAAGAGCTTGTGGAGATGCCAAATTTCCTTCCTCTTCTGAGGAAGTAAAGACGTTGTTGTGCTTTCTTGACCATCGGGTGGGCAGGCAGATTGTTGGTGATCATTAATCCCAGGAACTTGACACTCTCGACTATCTCCACCTCAGCACCATTGAGGCAGAGAGTGGCATGCTCTCCACCCTGGTTCCTGTAGTCAATGACCAGCTCCTTCATTTTGCTGGTATTGATGGAGATATTATTGCCTTTACACCATGTCGTTAAGCACTCAATCTCTTTCCCATACTCTGTCGCGTTATTGTTTGAGATCCGACCTACAACAGGGGTGTGGTCAGCAAACTTGCAAATGGAGTTGGAATGCAATTTGGCTACACAGTCGTGAATATATAAGGAAAATAGTAGGAGGCTGAGTACGCAGCCTTGTGGGCCATCAGCATTGAGGATTACAGTGAAGGAAGCATTGTCACCTATTTTTACTGTATGTGGTCTATGGGTCAGGAAATCAAGGATGTAGTTACAAAGGGGGGACCCGAGACCTAGGTCTTGGAGTTAAGAGATGAGTTTGTTTGGAATTATAGTGTTAAAGACAGAACTGTAGTCAACAAGTAGGAGCCTTATATAGGTATTCTTGTTATCTAGATATTCCAGGGATGAGTGTAGGTCCAGGAAGATGGTGTCTGCTGTGGACCTGCTGCACCAGTAGGTGAATTGCAATGGAAGAAGGCAATTTGGTAGGTTGGAGTTGATGTGAGCCATGACTAATCCCTCGAAGCACTTCACAATTACGGAGGTCAGTGCCACCGTGCGGTAATCATTGAGGCATACTGTATGGTTTTTCTTTGACACTAGGATGATGGTGGTCTTCTTAAAGCAGGTGGGGACTTCAGATCATAGTAAGGAGAGGTTGAAGTTGTCTTCCAATACTCCTGCCACCTGGTCCCCACAGAATCTGAGTGCACAGCCAGGGACTCCATCCAGACGCGTCACTTTTTTGTGTGTTCACTCTCAAATGGTTGAACTAACATCTGTGGCAGTGACCATGGGTACAGGTGCATTTGAGGCTGTTGGGATGGGTGATATTGTTTCACTGACCTCCTATTCAAAGCGAACGTAGACTGCATTGAACTCCTCAGATAGGGATGTACTATTACCCATGATTCTGCTCGACTTTGTTTTGTCACCCATTATGTCATGTAAGCCTGGCCATAAGCAACAGGTGTGTGTGATTGGTCTAGGTCTCAAGCTTAGTTTGTATTGCCTCTTAGTGTCTCTGGTGGTCTTAAGAATGTTGTACCTATATTTCTTGTATAGGTCAGAGTTGCTCACTTGTGTGCCTCAGACTTGGACTTCAGTGGGAGTGGATTTCCTGGTTCATTTGGATTAATTTCTTAGGGATCCAGTCTTCTACACACTTACTAATGAAGTCTGTTTAGGTTGGCCGCTGTATTCATAAATATGGACCAGTCCACCGACTAAGTAGTCCTGTAGAAGTCCTTTTGTTTTTTCAGACAAACAGTGCTATTTTCTGTCACTGATCCTCATGCTTCAATTTCTGCTCGTAAACTGGGAGGAGGAGCCCAGTGATCTGATTTCCCAAAACATGGATGGGGGATGGAGCAGTAGGCATCTTTGATGGTTGTAAGTAATGGTCAAGGATGTCTGGATTTCTGGTGGGTCAGGAGACGTTTTGATGGTATTTTGGGAGCACTTCCTTGATGTTCGCCTTATTGATGTCACCGGCTACGATTAACAAGGCCTCAAGGTAGTCCGTCTCAAGACTGCTTTTAGCATTGTATACTTCATCACGTGCACTCTTCAGTTCCACAAGGGCTAGGATGTAGACCGCTGTCAGGATGGAGGAGGTGAATTCACACTGCAGATAGTAGAGATAGCACTTTTCTGTAAGATATTCAAGGTTCAGGGATTAGTAACTCCCAGGGTCACCACTTCTGAGCACCAGGTGGTGATGATTAGGAAGCAGACCTCACCAGCACTTGCCTTTTAGTGAACTGAGAAACCCTCAGGCTGTAAAGCACAGTCAGGTGTAGCAGCAGTGAGCCATGTTTCTGTAAAACAGAGCACACAGCCACCTCCAAATTTCCTTTGGAAGCTTTAAATTCATCCATTTTGTTCTCAATTCCTCGGGTATTTGCCGGTAGTATGCTGGGAAGGGGGGAACCTGAAACCCTATAGACCCAGTCTCACCTGAGGTCCAGCACGTGTTCCACATTTCCTGGGTAAGTGACAGTTCCTTGCTGTTCCTGGACATCGGTGAGGGAGTTCTGCTACTCTGAGAGGTAAATGTGTACTCCTAGTGGGTTCCTGGCATCAGTTTCGGCCTTGAGCGTTCCGGGAGGGTCTTGTGGCTGGTTCAGTTGGGCCTCCCCAGTGTTGGGTCACCGTGGGGTCAGGTCTTGTTCCTGTTCTGGTCAGATCTTGGAACCGGGTTTTTGCGAGATTGGACCTGTGAGAGGCCAGAAGGCCACTGGGCTTGCGGTTCTAGTAAAGACAAGGAACATAGGTGTGTCCGATGGAGTTCTAGGTACTAGACTTGTTCATGACCACTCCCAGAGATCTCACAGACTGTCCAGTTGGGCCTCCTCGATGTCAGGTCACCATGTGATCAGGTCTTGTTCTCATGTTTATCGGCCTCATTTCCGGGTTTCCACTAGGCCTCGTAGGCCTTTCCCCTGGGCTTGTAATTCTAGCAAGGGTAGTTGAGCCTTGTTGACTGAAAATCTTTAGACCTGGAAGTAGATTTAAGAAATCATTGTTAGTAATTCAGCTGGACTTAGAACTGAAGTTCAGAAGAGCAGAATGATTATAAGAAATGTAAGAGTAAGATCTGTAGATAGCTCGCAAAATGTTGCCATTTTCGGCACCATCTTGCTGATTCCTCTCCTGAAAGTAGTAAAGGTATCCCTTTCTGCCCTGGGCACAAGGATTTGTCCTTGAGACTAGGGATGGATCTCTCATTCAAAGGTAGTTAGTGCTTGATCAGGGGACTTGACAACAGTCATTCAGTGGGGGTGGTGTTGAGAGCACTTTCCTCAACACCACCACTGATTTCCCATTCCCCAACTTCTCACACAATGTTATTCACTTAACATACAATCTTCATCCACATTACATACCTGTTTCCTGGGCAGAAGCCTCTGATGAGCCTTTGGCTTTTGCTGGGCAGTACTTCCACCTCCAGGACCTAGATTCTCAACAAGGCTCAACAATAGCCTCCCCCTTGCCTGATTGGAATCTGGCTCAGAGGGCCTTCCTGAAAAGAGGTACCACTGCTACCCAGTCACCTGCAGATAGGTGAGACCTCACACACCACAAGAAGATTTTGCTCTCTAACAAACATTCCCTTGTCTTCCTTCCTGCCCTGCCTCTGTACCTGCTCAAAAGTGGTTGTGTCCCTAAGAATTTTTTAACTTCTCATGATAGATCAACAACGTGAAACAATAATTTGGTTTCTCTCTTCACAGATGCTAAATTATTCTTGACAAGCTGAGTACATGCATCATTTTTAAACAATACTGCTAGCCAGTATACATGCTTTATTTCGTGGGACAATTACTCTTGGGACAACATTCATTGAAATTGTGTTTCAGGAAGTCAATAGTGGGGTGAGCATCAAGCCATCAAAAATTTGTGTCCCATATTAATTTAACTCTTAGGCCTTATTTATTTTTCATCAACCAACTGTCCACCCAAAACTAGCATAAATCAAAATGGTTGACTTCCAAAGACTGGGCAGCAGGTAGCTCATATGGAGTATCTCAGGAATTGGAGTGCAAATTATGGGTAAATGGAGAATAGAGACAAACATTCGGGGAGGTGGGGGAGTTGGAGAAAGAGTTAAGGATATCAGTCTTTCACTGTCGGGTCTGACAGAGCAAAGGTGGATTGAGAAATTTTTTCCTAGTGCTCCATGACATGTTTTATTGAGTGGGATAACTGTCATATCTTTAAAGGCAGGGAATATGCTTCTTCTGATTTCCAGCAGACTTTGGGAAACTTTAGATGCATATTATGAACACATTTTTTTGTTACTCCGTCCATGATGAACCATGTATTTTCCAAGCAATTATCTTCTTTTTTTGATTCTGAAATAATTATCAACAAAGGCAGAATTATGCAATCTTATTTTATTAATATATTTCATGATATTTCCAATACTGTTTCTGGAATGAATTAGCAAGATTGATCACAAGTGTAAAAACAACATGTTTATGTCAACCAGTTAATTCTAATGACTTGAATAATACACATCCTAATAACTTTCAATGATAATAGACTGGATTGGTCTGAAAAATAAGTGGGAAATTTATTTCAATTGCTCCAATTCTTTCTGGGGAAGTGATGAGTTTGTTTGATGTTTACAAAACACGAACAAGTTGAAATAGTAACTGGCGATTTGAGGTCCTGTGGTACAAAAATGGCACAAATTAAGGATAGGGAGTGATTTTTGGTCACAACAGGTTTGCATGATGAAAGCAGTATGAAGCTAACAATAGTCTTTGAGACGCCTGTGCAATCTGCAGCACTTCTGTTCTTTATGATTCCACTTTCATCTTTACATTAATTAGGAATGTACCTTTATAGTAATTGCCTTCAGCAGTTACTGTAAAAGACAGCTACAAGTTCAAGATTGTAGTCATTTTGATGACAACATGCCAAGATGCCTATTCATAATATGTGCCTTTTACTATCTCCCTGACGAAAAATATGGTTTTGATAGATACTCCTTCACCAAAAGTAACAAATAGATATCTTGATCTTCAAAATTTTGTGCCCAGTGTAGTTTAAGGAATTAAGTTCCATATGTTAATACAACACGATGTACATAATCACAGTGAGTGATGTATTGTAATCTAATCTTGTTGCTTCTTGCAGCCTTCTGGCAAGATAAGACAATAGCACAACATTTCTTAAAAGGAAAGTTCATTTTTCTTACCTCAGTTGACTAAGTAAATATTCTTTACCAGCTAAACAAGATCAACTACATGATAACTGGAAGTACTGTCATGGATGAACAGCAACAATTTATATTGATATAGAGCATAGAACAATATAGCACAGAACAAGCCTTTCGGTCCTCAATGTTGCGCCGACCTGTAAACTAATCTAAGCCCATCCCCCTACACTATCCCATCATCATCCATACACTTATCCAAGGACTGTTAAAATGCCCCTAATTTGGCTGAGTTAGCTACATTGGTAGGCAGGGCACTCTCTGAGTAAAGAACCCGCCTCTGACATCTGTCTTAAATCTATCACCCCTCAATTTTCAGCTATGCCCCCTTGTTCAAGCAGATGTCATCATCCTAGCAAAAAGACTCTCATGTCCATCCTATCTAATCATCTGACTTCTTGTATGTATCTATTAAATCCCCTCTTAGCTTTCTTGTCTCCAATGAGAGCAGACCCAATCCCTCAGACTTTCCTCATAAGACCTTCCCACCAGACCAGGCAACATCCTGGTAAATCTCCTCTGCACCTTTTCCAATGCTTCCATATCCTTCCTATAATGGGGCGACCAGAACTGTACACAATATTCTAAGTGAGGCCGGACTAGCATTTTGTACAGTTGCAGCATGACATCACAGCTCCGAAACTCAATCCCTCCACCAATAAAACCTAACACACAATACGCCTTCATCTTTTAAAATATATTTTTATTAAGAAAAAATAGGTTTTAAATATTACAACAAATACAAAACAATGCAATTCAAAACAGTACAAAAATAGTTAAAAACTAAACCTAAATAATAATTTAAAAAAATATTCCCCAACCCACCCTCCTATACGAATGTATTAACATATATAGAGAAATATAAAATTTTTAAAAAACCTAAACAAGCTATTTAACTAAATAAATAAATAAATACCTAACAACAAACAAATAAATAGTAATAACTTAGCCCAGCCAAACAAAACACTCATACATTCACAGTTCTCCCTCCCTGGATATTGGACTCATGAAACACAATCATTAAGGCTATATAAAACCCCTTGTTAGTGTGGCAGATAAATCTGTGTCCAGGTATTTCAAAAAGGATTGCCATGTCTTGTAAAAATTCTCAGTTTTGTGGTGTACCATATTTGTGAGAAAATCCAGGGGAATATGCTCCATAACAATCTTCCGCCAACCCGACAGGCCTGGGGCGTTTTCTGATATCCAATCTAGCAAGATATTCTTCCTTGCACAGAACGTAAGAATATTGAAATGTTTTGCCTTATGCGGGTCTGCAGGAAATACAATGGGTAGGCCCAAAAGGAGAGAATGAGGGTCCTTCTCCACCCCTACACCTAAAATCCTCTCAATTGCACCCACCACAGCGCTCCAATATGTTTGAAGCCTGTCACAAGACCAAAGAGTAAGAGTGCCCGTGCAGACCTTGTACTTGGGGCATGCTGAAAATACCCCTGGTTTAAATTTTGACAAACGGTCTGGGGCTAAGTGGACTCTGTGGAGAATCTTCAACTGTAAAGTATGGGTCCTATTGCAAATTGATATCTTCCTTGCATTCTCCCAAATATCCTCCCATGCCTCTGAAGAAACTTCAACACCCAGCTCTCTTTCCCACATGTTGCAGAGTTGATGAGACTCATCTGAGGTGGCACCCCCGAATTGGTGATATAAAGTGCTGACAGTGTACTCTTAGCCCTTAGTACCCCTCTTTCTATGTCAGATTTGTAAGGATCAGTCAAAAGTGTGTTTTTTTTTTAATAAAATCCCTAACTTGAAAAAAACATAAGAGGTCTCGATTAGGTAACTCGTACTTCCGTACTAACTGATTGAAGGACATCATTACATCTCCCTCAAATAAATCACCCATGCAAGATATACCCCTTGCTGCCCAATGTTTAAACCCTGAATCTATCATACCCGGTTGAAAACCCGGCATACCCACTATAGGTGTAAACAAAGATGTTTTGCCAATATTACCTACCCTCTGGCAAAATGCCCTCCATGCTTTAACAGTATTGCTGACTATTGGGTTATGGCAATATTCCCTAACTGTCCTCACCTTGTCCAAAAACAGCAAACTGTTGAGGGGGCACCTTGCTTGGGAGACTTCGATATCGAGCCATATTGAAAGAGGGTCCCCACAAACCCAATCACTCACGTAGGTCAAAAGCGAACTTAATTGGTAATTTTTAATGTCCGGTATGACTACTCCCCCCAATCTGTGAGGCAACTGCAGTTTGGCTAATTTAATGAGGGGCCATTTACGGTGCCAGATAAAGGAGCTGAACCAACCGTTCAGTCACCTGAGTGGTTGTTTATTGAAAATCAGGGGGAGCATCCATATAGGGTATAGCAAACGAGGGAGAATATTCATCTTAATAAGCGCTATCCGACCCAACCATGAGACTGGAAGTGCCTCCCATCTTTGGAGATTTTGTTTAATTTTTTTTCAAATAATTGAGTAAAGTTGGCTTCGAACAGCCAATCCAGAATTGGAGTAATGAATATGCCCAAATACACAAAACCCCCCTGTGACCACCTAAATAGGAATCTATAGTCACTCGCAAGAGCCAACTCTTTCGTAAGACCACCCATAGGCATAGTCTCTTATTTAGCAAATTTAATCTTATACCCTGAAAAAGCGCCAAACGCGTGAATGCATTGTATCAGGCAAGGCACTGAGACTGCTGGATTTGTCAAGAAAATTAGAACATCGTCTGCATACAGCGAGATCTTATGTAATTTTGACCCCACTTCTGGAGCTGAGATATTGAGATCCCCACGAATGGCCTCTACCAACGGTTCAATCACCAACGTAAAAAGTAATGGTGAAAGGGGACAGCCCTGCCGGCTGCCCCTAGAAATATTAAAATTGCTTGATAATACCCCATTGGTAATGACCGCTGCGAGAGGTACACTGTAGAGAACCTTTACCCATCTTATGAAAACTTCACCCAGACCAAACCGGTCTAGAGTATAGAAAAGGTACGGCCACTCAACTCGGTCAAATGCCTTCTCTGCATCTAAAAAAATCACTAATCCCTGTATTGACTGCTGTTGGCATGCTTGAATTACGTTAAGCAGCCTCCTAACATTATTGGAGGATCTGCGACCCTTTATGAAGCCCGTCAGATCCTCTGTAATAATAGAGGTTAACACAGTCTCCAGCCTTAATGCGAGAGCCTTAGAGAGGATCTTAAAGTCCACATTTAAGAGCGAGATAGGCCTGTATGAAGCACAGTCTTCCGGATCCTTCCCTTTTTAAGGATAAGTGAAATATTGGCCTCTTTCAGAGATGGTGGGAGACAAACATGACTGTATGAATCATTAAACATATTCAGCATCAGGCCTGACAGTATGCTTATAAATTCCTTATAGAATTCACTGGGAAGTCCATCAGGACCGGGCGTCTTTCCACTCTGAAGCTGCCTCACAGCTTCCTGCACTTCCTGCTCTGATAATGGGGCATTGAGAAAGGACTGTTGTTCGGGAGTCACACCCGGGAGCTTCAGATCTCTAAAAAAGGATTCCATTTTGGCCTGTCCCTCCTCACAATTCTCAGACTGATATAACTTAGAGTAGAATCTCTGGAACGCTACATTAATCTTTTTAGAATTACATGTTAGGTTCCCAGACCTTTCCCTAATCGCTGTAATGGTTTGTGGGGCACTTCTCTTTCTGGCAAGGTATGCTAAGTATTTGCCTGGCTTGTCACCATGCTCGTATAACCTTTGCTTTACAAAAGCCAGCTCCTTCTTCGCCCACTGCGTGAGCACAGAATTTAGTGTAGACTGCAGTGCCGTAATCCTCTGTAGTTTGACCAACGAGGGTCTGTCAAAATAGGCCTTCTCGGCTGCCTTCAACCGTGCTTCAAGGAGACGTTGCTACTCACCCTTCTGCCACTTCCTACTGGTAGAATATGAAATAACTAACCCCCTGGCATAAGCTTTGGCAGTTTCCCAGAGAACAGATGAGCTATCAACCGAGCCTATGTTGATGTCTAGGAATGCCCGAAATTCCTGAGAGGAATACTCCAGAAACTTACCATCCATGAGAATAAAAGGGTCCATTCGCCAGTACCTTGAATCCACTGTAACATCCTTAACCTTAACCATGAGGTACACTGCAGCATGATCAGAGTTGGCAATATTACCAATTGTACAGGATGCCACTAGATCCAGAGTTACTGCAGGGGTCAGAAAAAAATCAATCCTTGTGTGACAACTATGCGGATTGGAGAAAAACGTGAAATCCCTACCTGTAGGGTGGAGACACCTCCAGACATCCACCAACCCTAATTCCCCACACAAACCCAATAACTGTTTAGTTTGTGCAGAGGGTATCGAGGGACCTTTAGGCAACCTGTCTACTATGGGGTCCATGAGGCAGTTAAAATCTCCCCCTATAATGATGTACTGAGACTTGAGACTTATCAGTTTAGAAAAAGCATCTACTGAGAATTTAAGAGGATGAGCTGGGGGACAATAAACATTTAAAATACCATGTTCTTCCCCATTTATGAAGGCTTTAAGAATTACAAACCTCCTGTATATGTCTTTAACACATTCCAACAATTTAAATGAGAGATTTTTCCAAACCAATATAACCACTCCCCTACTTCTGGTATTAAATGATGAAAAATAAACTCGGTCAAAACCATTCTGCTGTAATTTCAGATGCTCCTTGTCATCCAAATGTGTCTCCTGTAACAAAGCAATATCCACCTTCTTCTTTCTAAGACTCAAGAGTACCTTCTTCCTCTTAATTGGTGAGTGACTTCCCTTGATATTCCAGGTACACCATTTAATCAAATCATTAGCCATAATCTTCTGCAATTACATTTAAATTCCAGAGAGAAGGAACCCGAACCACAAATTGCTGAGCCTTAGTATCGCATGGTCCACCAAATATAAAAGCTATATAAACTAAAACCACTACATTTAACAAACATACAAAATTATTACCATACGCCTTCTTAACAGCACAATCAACCTGAGTGGCAACTTTCAGGGATCTATGTACATGGAAACCACAATCCCTCTGCACATCCATACTACCAAGAATTTTTACATTGACCCAGTATTCTGCCTTCCTGTTATTATTCCCAAAGTGAATCACCTCACATTTATATGTATTGAACTCCATTTCCCACCTCTCAGCCCAATTCCACAGTTTATCCAAGTCACCCTGCAACCTGCAACGTTCTTCCACACTGTCCAGTACTCCACCGACTTTACTGTCATCTGCAAACTTACTAACTCATCCACCTATGCCAGTGTCCATGTCATTTATAAAAATGACAAACAGCAGTGGTCCCAGAACAGATCCTTGTAGCACACCACTAGTAACAAGATTCCAGGCTGAATATTTTCCATCAACCACCACTCGCTGTCTTCATACAGAAGGTAGTTTCTAATCCAAGCTGCTAAATCAGTCTCAATCCCATGACTCTGCATTTTCTCCAAAAGTCTGCCATATTGAATCTTATCAAAGGCTTTACTGAAGTCCAAGTACACCAGGTCAACTGCCCTATCCTCATCCACATGCTTGGTTACCTTCTCAAAAAACTCAGTGAGTTTGTGTGACATGATCTGCCCTTGATGAAACCATGTTGATTATGTGCAATCAAATTGTTCTTGTTAGATGATTATAAATCCTATCTCTGATAATCCTTTTCAAAACTTTTCCTACAACAGATATAAGGCTCACTGGTCTATAATTACCTGGGTCATCTCTATTACCCTTCTTGAACAAGGGCGCAACATTTGCAATCTTGCAGTCCTCTGACACTAAACCTGTAGACAATGACGACTCAAAGATCGAGGCCGAAACCTCCATTATCTCCACCCTAGCTTTCCAGAGAATCCTTGGATAAATTCCATCCGGCCCAGGGGACGTATCTACTTTCACACCTTCTAGAATTGATAACACCTGCTCTTTACTAACCTCAATTCATTCTACTCTAAAAGCCTAGGTAAAAAATCCAGAATCCAGAATCCAAAATAATCTAATAGCCTGTATGTCAGTCTTTACCTCTAAAATATTCTCCTTTTTCTGAGTGAAAACTGATAAGAAATATTCATTTAGCACCCCTCTGATCTCCACAGGGTCCACACACAATTTCCCACTTCTGACTTTGACTGACCCTATTCCTACCCTAGTCATCTTTTTATTCCTCACATACCTACAGAACATATAGTTGACCTTAAAATAGTAAAGGCAACTGTCTGTGTGGAGTTTGCACATTCTCCTTGTGTCTGCGTGGGTTTCCTCCGGGTGCTCCAGTTTCCTCCCACAATCCAAAGATGTGCAGGTCAGGTGAATTGGCCATGCTAAATTGCCCAAAGTGTTAGGTGCATTAGTCAGAGGGAAATGGGTCTGGGTGGGTTACTCTTCAGAGGGTTGGTGTGGACTTGTTGGGCCGAAGGGTCTGTTTCAACACTGTAAGGAATCTAATCTAATCTAATCTAATCTTAAAGCACTTCACAGATGCTTTAGCAATGCAAGTTTGATACTGAACCATATAGGAGATTTTGGAGCAAATGTACAAAGCTTGACTAAAATTGTTGATTTCAAGGAGTGGTTTAGAGAAAGATGAACTGTTGATACACAAATTGAGGGAGGCATCTCAAAGTTTAAAGCCCAGGCAGCTGAAAATATGGTTGCCAATGGTGAAGCAACAAAAAGTGAAAAATATGCAAGAGGCCAGAATTGGAAAAGTGCAGACATCTGAGATGTTTAAGGCTGGATGAAGTTCGAGAAGTGTTGATAAAGGAATGTGAAAACAAGGGTGAGGAATATTAAATGAGGTGCTGACAGAGTGAAAGCCAGTGAAGATCAGTAGGTATGAAAGCGATGGAGACAATGAGACCTTGGGCAAGTTAATAAACATGCGGCAGATGAGCTCAAGTGTATGGAAGAGACAAGATATTTGGTGGTCAGCAGAGTACTACAATAGCCAAGTCTACATTGTTGCATAAGGCAGTGGTTCGGAAAGAAAGAGCTCATTTTGAATTTGCATTCACTCCTCTCAGTTTGATGTACCACCCACTTAAGTAGAGAATTGAGCAGTCTGACATGAGATCCAAATAGAGATAGACATGAAATCTCTGGTTCCTGATTGTTGTAATTGTATCTAATGAGTTAATATTAATTGTACCTATTGCTATCATGCAATAAACTTGTTATTGAAGACAAATGCCTCAACTTTTTAAAGGCTCTCTAGTGACTAATCCTCTACCACAGGTGGGGGGAAGGAGGATCTTGTGGCATAGCAATATTATTCCTATTTCCTTAGACCAGGAGGTCTGGTTTCAAATCCCTATCTATCACAGAAGTCTGAATAGAGTGATTCAAAAGTAATTCTTGCCCATCAAGGGCTGCGAAACTTGTTTTATTTAGAAGAGTGGAAAGAACATTTTCGAAGAGGTAAAAGCATAGTGGTAATGTCACTGGACTGGTAATCAGCACTCAAGGCTAATATTCAGCCAGCAGAGTGATGCAGCAGAAGTGTGTCCTTACCTGGAGGCCAGAAGGTTTGGGTCTCACCTGTGCCAGAGGTGCATCATAATGTGTCCAAAGTGATAGATTTTAAAAATAATTGTTAAGAAGGATATTTTGATAAGGTTACATTGATTCTTTTTGCTGTAGTGCCCATTAGTGACTGTTAACCACTTATTTAAAAAAAATTGAAAGGTGGATTGGTAACAGCAAACCAATACTTAGCACCTAGGACCCATTACGTCGCTGACTGAGTGCCAGGAACGCAGGGTTGAGTCACAGTTAAGTAGAATGGATGGCTTTGAGGTATGTAGAGAAGAGGTGTTGGAAATTCTGGAAAGGGTGAAAATAGATAAGTCCCCTGGGCCTGATGGCATTTATCATAGGATTCTCTGGGAAGCGAGGGAGGAGATTGCAGAGCCATTGGCCTTGATTTTTATGTCCTCGTTGTCTACAGGAGTAGTGCCAGAAGATTGGAGGCTAGCAAATGTGGTTCCCTTGTTCAAGAAGGGGAGTAGGGATAACCCTAGTAACTATAGGCCGGTGAGTCTCACTTCTGTTGTGGGCAAAATCTTAGAGAGAATTGTAAGGGATAGGATTTATGAACATCTGGATAGGAATAATGTGATCAAGGATAGTCAGCATGGTTTTGTGAAGGGCAGGTCATGCCTCACAAACCTTATTGAATTCTTTGAAAAGGTGACGAAGGAGGTTGATGAGGGGAAAGCGGTAGACGTGGTATATATGGATTTTAGTAAGGCGTTTGATAAGGTTCCCCATGGTAGACCACTGCAAAAAATACGGAGGTATGGCACTGAGGGTGAGTTGGAGGTTTGGATTAGGAATTGGCTGGATGGAAGAAGACAGAGGGTAGTAGTTGATGGCAAAGTTTCTTCATGGAGTGCCGTCACTAGCGGTGTTCCGCAAGGATCTGTTTTGGGACCATTGCTGTTTGTCATTTTTATAAATGACATGGAAGAGGGGTTAGAAGGTTGGGTAAGCAAGTTTGCGGATGATACGAAAGTCAGAGGAGTTGTTGACAGTGAGGAAGGATGTGGCAGGTTACAGCAGAATATAGAGAAGCTGCAGAGCTGGGCAGAAAGGTGGCAGATGGAATACAATGTAGCTAAGTGCGAGGTGATTCACTTTGGGAAGAATAACAAAAAGATGGGGTACTGGGCTAATGGTCGGATACTTGGTAGTGTGGATGAGCAGAGGGATCTTGGTGTCCATGTACACAAATCTTTGAAAGTTGCCACCCAGGTAAATAGTGCGGTGAGGAAGGCATATGGCGTACTGGCTTTTATTGGTAGAGGAATTGAGTTCCGGAGTCCTGAGGTCATGATGCAGTTGTATAAGACTCTGGTACGGCCGCATCTGGAATATTATGTGCAGTTTTGGTCGCCATACTATAGGAAGGATGTGGAGGCACTGGAACCGGTGCAGAGGAGGTTTACCAGGATGTTGCCTGGTATGAAAGGAAAATCGTATGAGGAAAGACTGAGGCACTTGGGGCTGTTTTCACTAGAGAAAAGAAGGTTTACGGGTGACTTGATTGAGGTGTACAAGATGATTAGGGGGTTAGATAGGGTAGACAGTATGAACCTTCCCCCACGTATGGAGTCGGGTATTACAAGGGGGCATAGCTTTAAATTAAGGAGGGGTAGATATAGGACTGA
>NC_057712.1:57519211-57550490 GCF_004010195.1 Chiloscyllium plagiosum
ATATCAAAGTTGAAACTTTATTGCTGGAACAGCACAGCAGGTCAGGCAGCATCCAGGGAACAGGAGATTCGACGTTTCGGGCACAGGCCCTTCTTCAGGAATGAGCAGAGAGTGTTCAGCAGGAGAAGATAAAGGGTAGGGAGGAGGGACTTGGAGGAGGGGCGTTGGAAATGTGATAGGTGGAAAGAGGTCAAGGTGAGGGTGATAGGTCGGAGTAGGGTGGAGGCGGAGAGGTCAAGAAGAAGACTGCAGGTCAGGACGGCGGTGCCGGGCTGGAGGGATTCGGCTGAGACAAGGTGGGGGGAGGGGGGATGAAGAAACTGGTGAAGTCCAAGTTCATCCCCTGTGTTTGGAGGGTTCCCAGTCGGAAGATAAGATGCTCCTCCTCCGACCGTCGGGTTGTTGTGGTTTGGCGGTGGATGAGTCCAATGACCTGCATATCCTCGGTGGAGTGGGAGGGGGAGTTGAAATGCTGTGCCACAGGTTGGTTTGGTTGGTTCGTCCGGGTGGCCCAGGGGTGCTCTCTGAATCGCTCCGCAAGTAGGCGGCCTGTCTCCCCAATATAGAGGAGGCCACACCGGTTGCAGCGGATGCAGTAGATGATGTGGGTGGAGGTGCAGGTGAATCTGTGGCGGATATGGAATTTTCCTTTGGGGCCTTGGAGAGAAGTGAGGGGGGAGGTGTGGGCGCAAGTGTTGCACCTCCTGCGGTTGCAAGGGAAGGTGCCGGGAGTGGTGGTTGGGTCGGTGGGGGGTGTGGATCTGACAAGGGAGTCGCGGAGGGAGTGGTCTCTACGGAAAGCTGATAGGGGAGTGGAGGGAAATATATCCTTGGTGCTGGGGTCTGTTTGGAGGTGGCGGAAGTGACGGCGGATGATGCGCTGTACATGGAGATTGGTGGGGTGGTAGGTGAGGACCAGTGGGGTTCTGTCCTGGTGGCGGTTGGAGGGGCGGGGCTCAAGGGCGGAGGGGCGGGAAGTGGAGGAGATGCGGTGGAGGGCACCGTCGACCACATCGGGGGGGAAATTGCGGTCCTTGAAGAAGGAGGCCATCTGTGTTGTACATATTTTGAACTGGTCCTCCTGGGAGCAGATGCGGCGGAGACGAAGGAATTGGGAGAATGGGATGGCGTTTTTACAGGGGGCAGGATGGGAGGAGGTGTAGTCCAGGTAGCTGTGGGAGTCGGTTGGTTTGTAGTAGAAATGAGGGTTCTGCAGCAGATATTCTGAAGTAGCAGGGAAATGGAAAGAGGCAATCTTATTGATGGTGTAGCCATGTAGTCAGAAACGTATCTAAGAGTCAAATATGACACCAAGCTTGCAAATAGTCTGATTGAAACTCAGGCAGTTACTAACAAAAAGTCAGCGTCGAGAGAACAGAGTTTGTGATGATGACTGATATATAAAAGAGGTCACATCCAACAATAAATGCAATGAGATTAGTGAAAATAAATTTACATGTTCAACCTGTACTGTAGTCAAACAAAAATATGCACTTAAAAATGCATTCTCTTTGAATATTACAATGTTTAAAGGGGCTGAGAAAGACTAGCTTTGCAGTATTGGTTTTAAATGGATATTCAGGATGCCACACTTGTTTTTCATGCATGAAATACCGAGCTACTGATTGGAATTCCCCTCATGATTAGAATCAGAGATGTACAACACGGAAACGGACCCTTCGGTCCAACTGGACCATGCCAACCAGATATCCTAAATTAATCTAGTCCCATTTGCCAGCACTTGGCCCATATCCTTCTCAACCCTTCCTATTCATAAACCCATCCAAATACCTTTTAAATATTTTATTTGTACCAGTCTCCACCACTTCCTCTGGCAGCTCACTCCATACACGCACCACCCTCTGGGTGAAAAAAGTTGCCCCTTAGGTCCCTTTTAAATCTTTTAGAATGCCTTAGAGTGTTGCTGCTTGCTTTTCTCATGGCAATGAGACCCAAGCCTGATTTATATAATTCCTTCTCTCATGACAGGTGACTCAGTGGTTAGCACTGCTGCCTCATAGCACTAGGGTCCCAGGTTTGATTCTGGCCTTGGACAACTCTGCATGGAGTTTGCACATCCTCGTATGTCTGTATGGGTTTCTTCCCACAGTTCAAAGATGTGCAGGTCAGATGAATTGGCCATGTTAAATTGCCCGTAGCATTAGGTGCTTTAGTCAGAGGGAAACAGGCCTGGGTGGGTTACTCTTTGTAGGGTTGGTGTGGACTGAAGGGTCTGTTTCCACACTGTAGGTAATCTAAATAATCTTTGAATCATAGTTCACTTTCTTATTCAAATTATAAACATTAGGTCTTTGTTATTAATGAACAGATTTTCACCAACTGCCTGAAGACAAAGTTTGTAAGAGTATTTTATCCCCATTCCAAGTTGACTTTTAGCTGAAGTAATCTGATAAATACTACAGATATTGGTGTGTATATATATATATATATATATATGTATATATACATATATATATATCAACAGCCATTTTGAAATATCATCAGTACCCAAGACAGAGTGGGCATATTTTAACCTCCTGTGCATCTTTAAGTAAATCTGTATTGTCTGCTTGAATCCATGGGTGTAGTTATGAAACACCAGCAAGTAAAACACACTGGGAGGTGAAAATTTGGGTTGTGATTACTCATAAGTACACGTCTTATGATGTAAAAAGGCTTGACTTATCAGCCAAATATATGCAAAAGTGGTATTTTTGGGCCATTAAAATGGGTTTGTCTAACCCACCTTATTGATTTTATACCAGAATGTATGGTATCCAGATTTTATTTAAACTGTTCAACATTTTTTTTGACTGCAAAAAGTAGCAATGCAATGTTACATGATATTTCACTGTAAGAAAAATTACCAAATCGCTGTCAGAAAGCATTAATAGGATCACTATGGGAGGGAATGAAATACATTAGTTAACTTGAAAGTTACCTTTCCTCATTGTCCCAACTCACAGCCCTTTGCCTTTTTTTACATACTGGCTGACAGGTGGTGTACTCCACACTGGCATAATGCTTGAATTGCTTTCAATGTGCAATTTGTTTATATGTCCTTTCAGTTTGTGACTATTGTTCATATACTTTGTGCATAAATAGTTCAGAATTTCAACAACAGCATACTCATTGCTTTTATTGGAAATCTTCTCAAATGGATAACTATTGGAACATTGCCCTATTATCTCAACAGCTTCCCAGGGTCTCCCAAAGTCAGAGAAAACACAATAGCGGTGTCCCTTACTTAGTGTGAATGCTTCATTCCACAAAATTTGATTTAGTGTCTTTTTCTGCCAGAAAACTGATGAACGTCAAGTGTGCTTTGGAGCTCATTCAGGTTACAACTAGATTCATTAGAAAATGGTGGGTCATGTTGAACATCCGTTCACATATGAATCTACCAAATGGTGTCCAATGCAATTTTAACTGAGCAGAATTCCTATTTTGTCAACCCACTTAGTAAAACTGACCCTGATGACACATTTAGTTTCTAATTGTTTCACCGAGCCGTGGATCTGTATTCCACTGTAAGTAATGTGTCATCTTGTAACATATCTTCTTCAGGGAATTGTGGTTGTGGAAAGGGATCCAGAGGAAAAATGAAAGTATATGAATTCGGTTGGCAGGAGAAGCTGGGCAGCAAAGAATCATGTTGCTTTTTGTGTTTGAGATCTGAGACCTGGAGTAGTTCGTTTTTAACAAAGTGATTTAAAAGGCAGGAAGCTGGATTTTCTAGTGAAAAATATTTGATTTTAGATTGAATTTGGGAGGGAAATGAGATAGAGATCCTGTATTCGATGCCTGTAAAGTTTGGCACTTCTGACAAATTAAGTCAATTATTATTTAAAACTTATCCTAACATGCAGGAGAAGGCATCCAAATATCCATTACTAAATGATTGACTTTATTTGCAAATAAAGCTGTTACGGTCTCCACTTCTCTGTTGAGCTTGTTAATACCCTTCCTGTTTCTCTGACCTCCTGCAGACCCAAAGCTGAAAGGAGCAGAGCTGACAAGTACTGCAGCATTAGTAAAACAATATTTTTTCCTATTAAAATTTATTCTGCTTTTTGAATCTTTAATACCATGCCCTCATGCTGTCATAATTTTTGAGTTCCACCATCTATTTTAGCAACTGGAACTTTTGTGGATTAAAATTATTTTAAAAACAGAACAAAAGCATTGACTTAAAATGGCTGTAAGCGACCCCGTAAGTGGTTACTTTTCAAGAAACTAGTATAGAAAGGGGAGTTAAATTAACACTTTATTCGAAGGCAATGATGCCAAACAATTGGTATGAAAAGGCCCTAATCTCCTATTTTAATTTACACATTTATAAGAATTTTCACATGTTGGAGATGGCTCTGAACTTCTGAAGAGAAAGAATACACAGCCAAATTTGTAGCAGCGGAAGCAGTGAGAGCGAGGACTAGGGCACTGCTGGGAAGGTAAACTTGCCTCTTAAATATTTATCTCGGTGAGTCAGTGGTCTCCATTTTCAGGCAGCGGGAGCAGTGAGAGGTCCAGGAGGTTGCCAGGAAGGTAAACTTTCCTCATAAATACTTACCTCATGTATAGGCGGAGTGAAGGATCAATAGGAGTAGATATGGACACTGAGATTGCTGGGCACGTGAACTAATATGTTCGGGCCGTGGCTATACCAAGGCACTATATGTGCACATGTTTCCCACACATCCTCCTCCTCTAACCAAAAAAAAAGACTGTGTGTGGAGGTTTGGTAAGGTAAGGCCTTTTTTTCATTTATTCAACCTCTCTTGGCAATTTAGAGCAGAGGGAATGGAGGCGCGGGCAGTTGCATGTTCATCTTGCAGGATGTGGGAGGTAAGGGTCAGCATGGTGTCCCTGCTGACTTGGTCTGCAAGAAGTTCACTCAACTCCAGCTCCTCACAGATAGTGTTAGGGAACTGGAGCTGGGTGCACTTTGAATCATTCGGGAGGCTGAAGGGATGATATGGAAGAGTTATGGGAAGTTAATCACAGCTAAGTTACAGGATAAAGGTAGCTGGGTGACCTTCACAAGATGGGAAAGGAACAGGCAGACAGTGTAAGAATCCTCTGTGACCTTTCCCTTTGATAATAAGTATACCGTTTTGAATACTGTTGGGTTGGGTGGTGGGGGGGTACAAACAGGGAAAACTACAGCAGCCAGATCTCTGGCACTGAGACTGGCTCTGTGGCTCAGTAGGGAAGGGGGGAGAATAGGTGAGCGTTACTGACAGGATATTCAATCATGAGAAGAACAGACAGGAGATTCCGTGGTCATGAGCGAGACACGCAGGTGGTGTGTTGCTTCCTGAGTGCCAGGGTCAGCGCTGTCTCAGATTGAATCTATAGGATTCTTCAGGAGGAGGGAGAGCTTCCAGAAAGTGTGGTATACATCGGTACCAATGATGATGTGTAGGTGGTGAACAGCCAGATACAGTGAGCAGAAAGTCTGTGAGGAGGGATTGGCACTTGGTAGGGCAAAAGTGCAGTCTATGTTAATGTAAGATATATCAGGAATAAGAGTGACAAACTCACAGCATGGATCAGTACTTGGAACTATGAAGTTGTGGCCATTACAGAGACTCGGATATCACAGGGACAGGAATGATTGTTGGATGCTCCAGGGTTTCGATATTTCAAAGGAATGGTGGGGGGGTAAAAGAGGTGGTGGAGTGGCATTGCTAATCAGGGATAGTATCACAGCTGCGGAATGGGAGCTTGTAGAGGAGGGTTTGTCTACAGCATCAGTATTGGTGGAAGTCAGAAATAGGAAAGGAGCAGTCACTTTATTGGGGGTTTTCTACACCCCCCCAGTAGCAGCAGAGATACTGAGGAGTAGATTGGGAGGCAGATTTTGGAAAGGTGCAGAAGTAACAGGGTTGGTGTCATGGGTGACTTTAACTTCCCTAATATTGATTGGAACCTACTTAGATCAAATAGTTTGGATGGTGTAGTTTTTGTCAGGTGTGTCCAGGAAGGGTTCCTGATGCAATATGTAGATAGGCCGATTAGAGGGACACCAAATTGGATTTGGTGCTTGGCAATGAACCAGGCCAGGTATCAGATCTCTTGATGGGAGAGCATTTCAGTGTTAGTAATCACAACTCCCTGACTTCACTATACTCATGGAGAGGGATAGGAGCAGATGATATGGGAAAGTATTTAATGGGGGGATGGGGAATTAGAATGTTATTGGACAGGAATTGGGGCACCTAAATTGGGAACAGATGTTCTCATGGAAATGCATGACAGAAATGTGGAGGTTGTTTTGGAAGCACTTGCTGATAGTACTGGACAGGTTTGTCCCATTGAGGCAAGGAAGGGATGGGAGGTTGAAAGAACCTTGGGTGGCAAGGGATGTGGAACATTTAGTCAAAAGGAAGTAGGAATCTTACTTTAGGGTGAGGAAGCAAGGATCAAACAGGACGTTACAGAGTTGCAAGGTAACCAGGAAGGAACTGAAGAACGGACTTAGGAGGGCTAGAAGGGGGCATGAAAAAGCTTTAGCGGGTAGGCTTAAGGAAATCCCTAAGGAATTCTACACGTGTGTGAGGAACAAGAGGATGGCCAGAGTGAGGGTAGGGCCAATCAGGGATAGTGGAGAGAATATGCACCTGGAGTCGGAGGAAGTGGGGGACGTCCTTAATGAATATTTTGCTTCAGTATTCTCTACTGAGAGGGACCTTGACATTTCTGAGGACAGCATGAAACAGACAGGTTAATGTTAGGAAGGAGGATGAGCCAAAAATTTTGTAAAACGTAAGGATCTCCTGGGCCAGATGAGATATACCCTCGGATACTACATGAAGTGAGGGAAGAGATCGCTGCACCTTTGGCAAGAATCTTTGCATCCTCACTGTCCACTAGAGTAGTGCTAGATGACTGGAGGGTGGCAAATGCTATTCCCTTATTCAAGAAAAGGAATAGGGATAATCCTGGGAATTACATACGAGTCAGTCTTACGTCAGTCGTCGGCAAAGTAGTGGAGAGGAGTCTGAGGGACAGGATTTATGATTACTTGGAAAACAATGGGTTGATCAGAAATAGTCAGCATGGCTTTGTGACAGGCAGGTCATGCCTCACAAATCTCACTGAATTCTTTGAGGATGCAACAAAACACGTTGATAAAGGTAGAG
This sequence comes from Chiloscyllium plagiosum, assembly GCF_004010195.1. NCBI lineage: Eukaryota > Metazoa > Chordata > Chondrichthyes > Orectolobiformes > Hemiscylliidae > Chiloscyllium > Chiloscyllium plagiosum. Next base: position 57,526,357 of record NC_057712.1, read on the forward strand.
CAGTGGATGTGATGTACATGGATTTTAGCAAGGTGTTTGAGAAGATTCCCCATGGTAGGCTCATTCAAAAAGTAAGGAGGCATGGAATACAGGGAAATCTTTCTGTCTGGATACACAAGTTGCTGGCCCATAGAAGATAGAGGGGGGTGGTAGATGGAAAGTATTCAGCCTGGAGCTCGGTGACCAGTGTTGTTCCACAGAGATTGGTTCTGGGATCTCTGCTCTTTATGGTTTTTATAAATGACTTGGATGAAGAAGTGCAAGGGTGGATTAGTAAGTTTACTGATGACACAAAGGTTGGTGGAGTTGTGGAGAGTGTGAAGGGCTGTTGTAGGTTGCAACGAGACATTGACAGTATATAGAGAACTGGGCTGGTAAGTGGCAGATGGAGTTTAACCTGGAAAAGTGATTTACTTTGGAAGGTTGAATTTGAATACAGAATACAGAATTCTTGGCAGTGTGGAGGAACAGAGGGATCTTGGGGTCCATGTCCATAGATCCCTCAAGTTTGCCACCCAAGTTGAAAGGGGGCATATGGTGTGTTGGCTTTCATTAGCAAGGGGATTGAGTTTAAGAGCTGTGAGGTTATACTGCAACTCTATAGAGTCCTGGTTAGACCACTCTTGGAATATTGTGTTCAGTTCTGGTTGCCTCATTATAGGAAAGGCGTTGAAGCTTTAGAGAGGGTACAGAGCAGGTTTACCAGGATGCCACCTGGACTGGAGGAAATGTCTTATGAAGAAAAGTTGAGGGAGCTTGGACATCTCTCATTGGAGTGAAGAAGGATGAGAGGTGACTTGATAGAGATGTACAAGATGTTGAGAGGCAAAGACAGAGTGGATAACCAGAGACTTTTTCCCATGGTGGAAATGTCTATCATGAGGGGGCATAATTTTAGGTAATTGGAGGAAGGTTTAGGGGAGATGTCAGAGGTCGGTTATTTACACAACGTGCGGTGGGTGTGTGGAATCCACTGCTGGCAGTGGTAGTAGAATCAGATACAGTAGTGACATTTAAGTGACTCTTGGATAGGCAGGCACATGGAAGATAGTACAATAAAGGGTATGTAGGTTAGTCTGAATTAGAGTCGGATAAAAAGCTGGCACAACATCGAGGGCCAAAGGGCCTGCACTGTACTGTTCTATGTTCTAAATGTGCATTTTAAAAAATATATTTTTGGCAGAGAGGTGAAATTAAAACAATGATAGAACACTTAATCAAGGCTGAGATCTCTGTCTCTTGAGATGAAAAAGTATCCAGTGACAAAATAGATTGGAAAGTAATGTATGGTCATTGATAACTCAAAGGACAATTAATATTCTATACTGCTCACAATCTGAGAAATCAATAAATCAACAATGATCTTATGTTAAATGTTCATACCGTAAAGACACCCAAAAAAAGATTCCAAACTATATAATCTGTTGTCTTCCTTTTATACTGGATATGCTTTTTTAAACTTTGTACCTTTAGTGTCACTAAAGGCTTGTGTGATTTCATATTACTTTGCTCAGGGTTTGCAGGTAATAAATTTGCTCGTCTTCAAGTAAACGTTGCAAATAAATCATTATTGTTCTAATGAAAACAATAAATTAAATTTCAATTGGAGAGAGATATAGACACATTCAAAAGAACTTAAATCTTTGTTAGTCAATCGCCCTGTTTGTCGCGGAGGTGAACTGAATCATCCCTGCCTCGCTCGGTTGTAACAAAGCAAAGAACGACAGCTCAGAAGTTGGTACATGAACCCCCAGTATCCATTTAGCTGCTCCATATAGTTCTTCTTAATGTGAAACAGTTGTTAACTGCTCCATTATAATTAATTCTCCTCACAAGGCGAGCTTTATAAATTGCTCCCTCTAACCCTAAACACACGTTTATCATAGTACAATGATTATCTTGATGAGTGATTGATACAACCCTGTATCCATTTTAAATTTAGTAACTGTTTCATCTGTTTAACATTCTGGGTATATAGGTAGCTAGTTAACATATAAAGTGTTTGATGGAGAAAATCTGGGCTTATCAGCTTCAAATTGGTGAATGAGTCTTCCATCTGAGACAGCTTTGAGATGAACATTTCCAAGAGTTAGATGTGACTGATACAGCCTTCAAATCAGGGTGACAAATCAAGTTCCATTAACTGTTTGAGTTCAATGGTCACTGCCACAAGCCTGAGACAGAGATGTTGGCCAGGGAACAGGGTGATGTGTTAAAGTGGCAGAGAACGGGATGCTCAGGGTCTTTTTGCAGGCAGAACATGGATGTTCTGTGAAGTGGTCAAAAATCCTGAAGAAGGGCTTATGCCCGAAACGTCGATTCTCCTGTTCCTTGGATGCTGCCTGACCTGCTGCGCTTTTCCAGCAACACATTTTCAGCTCTGATTTCCAGCATCTGCAGACCTCACTTTCTCCTGTGAAGTGGTCACCCAGTTTGTGCTTCGTTTCCCCAATGTAGAGGAGGTGACATTGTGAGCATCAAATGCAGTAGACTAGAAGCACATGTGAAGGCAAAATCTTAGTTACTGATAGTTGTGGTGATGATCTCCACAAAATTACATTTCATGGTATTGAACAAATTCTGCATTAATGTTTGATAGCAATGTGATTAAAAGTTAAAACTAGTGGTGCACATTTCAGGAGATATTTCCTTTTATAGATCTGTGATGTGAAATCAGGGCAGCCTACACATTTATTTGGAAGTGATTTCAATAGTGGGTCAAGCAAGTTAATCACATTACTGAGATTACTGTGCAAGTCTGAAGCATCATTACAACTCCATGACACTGTAACCTTTTTGCTATAAATTCTGTGTCCTTTGGTCATGTTCCACAACCACCTGATGAAGAGGCCAGTCCTCCAGTCCTCCAGTCTGAAAAACAACAAGCATCATTACAACTCCATGACACTGTAACCTTTTTGCTATAAATTCTGTGTCCTTTGGTCATGTTCCACAACCACCTGATGAAGAGGCAGTGCCTCGAAAGCTAGTACTTCCAAATAAACTTGTTGGACTATAACCTGGTGTTGCGTGATTTTTAATTTTGTCCACCCCAGTCCAACACCGGCACCTTCAGATCAGTCTGAAACAAATTGTGCAGAAAAGACTATGCCACTGACAATATATTCCCTACAGCACAATTACATTTCTGTGTTGCATTCAGTGATGATGTGTTGGGAATTTGGTTTGTACCAATGATACTTACAACTTAATGAAAAGTATCATTGTTGGATTCAAACATGCATTCTGCATGACTGATCCTTATTAATTAACTGCAAATGAAATGACCACAGACTGACAAGCTCCTCATAGAAATTTTCTATTATCATTTTCTAAAATTTTTTTTCAGGTAGAGTCATAGAGTCATAGAGATGTACAGCATGGAAACAGACCCTTCGGTCCAACCCGTCCATGCCGACCAGATATCCCAACCCAATCTAGGCCCACCTGTCAGCACCCGGCCCATATCCCCCCCAAACCCTTCCTATTCATATACTAATCCATATGCCTCTTAAATGTTGCAGTTGTACCAGCCTACACCGCTTCCTCTGGCAGCTCATTCATACATGTACCACCCTCTGTGTGAAAAAGTTGCCGCTTAGTTCTCTTTTATATCTTTCCCCTCTCACCCTAAACCTTTTCCCTCTAGCTCTGGACTCCCTGACCCCAGGGAAAAGACTTTGCCTATTTACCCTATCCATGCCTCTCATAATTTTGTAAATCTCTATAAGGTCACCCCTCAGTCTCCGACGCTCCAGGGAATCCAGCCTGTTCAGCCTCTCCCTATAGCTCAAATCCTCCAGCCCTGGCAACATCCTTGTAAGTCTTTTCTGAACCCTTTCAAGTTTCACAACACCTTTCCGATAGGAAGGAAACGAGAATTGCACACAATATTCCAACAGTGGCCTAACCAATGTCCTGTACAGCTGCCACATGACCTCCTAACTCCTGTACTCAATATTATGACCAATAAAATAAAGCATACCAAATGCCTTCTTCACTATTCTATCTACCTGCGACTCCACTTTAAAGAAGCTATGAACCTGCACTCCAAGGTCTCTTTGTTCATCAACACTCCCTAGGACCTTACCATTAAGTATATAAGTCCTGCTAAGATTTGCTTTCCCAAAATGCTGCACGTTGCATTTATCTGAATTAAACTCCAGCTGCCACTTCTCAGCCCATTGGCCCATCTGGTCAAGATCCTGTTGTAATCTGAGGTAACACTCTTTACTGTCAACTACACCTCCAATTTTGGTGTCATCTGCAAACCTACTAACTGTACGCCTTGTGCTCGCATCCAAATAATTTATGTGAATGACAAAAAGTAGAGGACCCAGCATCGATCCTTGTGGCACTCCACTGGTCACAGTCTTCCAGTCTGAAAAACAACCCTCTACCACCACCCTCTGTCTTCTACCTTTGAGCCAGTTCTGTATCCAAATGGCTAGTTCTTCCTGTATTCCGTGAGATCTAACATTGTTAACCAGTCTCCCATGGGGAACCTTGTCGAAACTGCAACAACTATTCCTGTCCCTACTCTATCCATGTCTCCAAAATGGCCACAACACCAAAGTCCCAGGTACCAACCCATGCTGCAAGTTCACCCACCTTATTCCGGATTCTCCTGGTGTTGACATAGACACACTTCAAACCACCTTCTTGCTTGCCGGTGCACTCTTGCAACCTTGAAACCATACTTCTGACCTCACTACTCTCAACCTCCCGGACACTGGAACTACAATTTAGGTTCCCAACTCCCTGATGAATTAGTTTAAATCCTCCCGAAGAGCATTAGCAAACATCCTCCCAGGATATTGGTACCCATCTGTTTCAGTTATAGTCTATTCTGTTTGTAGTGGTCCCACCTACCCAAGAATGAGCCCCAATTATCCAGGTAGCTGAACCACTCCCTTGTTCTTGAAAAGAAGCATAATTTCATTTCAATTAAGAAATGCAATAACCTACAAATAATTGTACTTTATCATTGTATCATTCTCAACTATATAGATATTTGTTTCTCCTGTTCAACTACACCTCAATATAACCTCAGGGCTAGTATTCACAAAGATAGATTTAGGTCTTGATGAACCGAGGACCATAATATTGAGAAGCTGCTCTGAGATTAGGGTCACGTTCCTCGGTGAATTAAACTGATTTGCATTTGTGTTGGGGCTGCTTGGTAATTGCCGCTTACATAATTCCTCTGGAGGGAAATGCCTGGAATCCTGGTATGGATAAGGACATCACGCATCATTCAAGTCAAGTCATCTCCTGCTGTTAGCAGTTCCTGAGCCCTGGATCTGTGTACTCACTGAAAGGTGGGTTGGCTGATCTGACAGCAGCTATCAGATCCTGAAAGCCTGAGAGACTGTTTTGTATCCCTGCCTTGGGCCCTGAAATTCTGAACAGTGCCTTAATATAATTTGTTATGTTCATGTGGGAAAGGAGGCATTGGGTAAAGTTAAAAATCACACAACACCAGCTTATAGTCCAACAGGTTTAATTGGAAGCACGAGCTTTCGGAATAACGCTTCTTCATCAGGTGGACTATAACCTGGTGTTGTGTGATTTTTAACTTTGTACATCCCAGTCCAACACCAGCACCTCCAAATCTTGGGTAAGGTTGTTACACGCATTAGTGAAGCTGTCAGTAGCTCCATTGTTGCAGATAGAGCTTCCCTGTCAATGCCAAATCAACAGCTTCCAAAACTTCAACTACCAGTTGCTACATATTGTTGGAGACCAACCATGCACTGACACTTTATAAAAATTAGAAATGAAAAGGAATAAAGTTATTTTACAGCTGGTTTGGAACCCCAAAATGGAAGATTAGATTTTAACAGATGGCTTTTTCCATGTGCAAAATGAGTTCCAGCAAAGTAATGACCAACAATTTCCTTGCAGCTCCTTCAGCCCCACTGCTGTAATCTTAAGAAGTGCAGCAAAAATACAAACAAAAGGATTTTATGGCATACTTCTCACAATGGACAGGGAATAGCAGTAACTCTAATCAAATTTTAAGTTAAAAATCACACAACACCAGGTTATAGTCCACCTGATGAAGAAAGCTCGTGCTTCCAATTAAACCTGTTGGACTATAAGCTGGTGTTGTGTGATTTTTAACCTTACCCAATGCCTCCTTTCCCACATGAACATAACAAATTATATTAAGGCACTGTTCAGAATTTCAGGGCCCAAGGCAGGGATACAAAACAGTCTCTCAGGCTTTCAGGATCTGATAGCTGCTGTCAGATCAGCCAACCCACCTATCAGTGAGTACACAGATCCAGGGCTCAGGAACTGCTAACAGCAGGAGATGACTTGACTTGCATGATGCATGATGTCCTTATCCATACCAGGATTCCAGGCATTTCCCTCCAGAGGAATTATGTAAGCGGCAATTACCAAGCAGCCCCAACACAAATGCAAATCAGTTTAATTCACCGAGGAACGTGACCCTAATCTCAGAGCAGCTTCTCAATATTATGGTCCTCGGTTCATCAAGACCTAAATCTATCTTTGTGAATACTAGCCCTGAGGTTATATTGAGGTGTAGTTGAACAGGAGAAACAAATATCTATATAGTTGAGAATGATACAATGATAAAGTACAATTATTTGTAGGTTATTGCATTTCTTAATTGAAATGAAATTATGCTTCTTTTCAAGAACAAGGGAGTGGTTCAGCTACCTGGATAATTGGGGCTCATTCTTGGGTAGGTGGGACCACTACAAACAGAATAGACTATAACTGAAACAGATGGGTACCAATATCCTGGGAGGATGTTTGCTAATGCTCTTCGGGAGGATTTAAACTAATTCATCAGGGAGTTGGGAACCTAAATTGTAGTTCCAGTGTCCGGGAGGTTGAGAGTAGTGAGGTCAGAAGTATGGTTTCAAGGTTGCAAGAGTGCACCGGCCAACAAGAAGGTGGTTTGAAGTGTGTCTATGTCAACACCAGGAGAATCCGGAATAAGGTGGGTGAACTTGCAGCATGGGTTGGTACCTGGGACTTTGGTGTTGTGGCCATTTTGGAGACATGGATAGAGTAGGGACAGGAATAGTTGTTGCAGTTTCCAGGATTTAGATGTTTCAGTAAGAACAGAGAAAATGGTAAAAGAGGGGGAGGTGTAACATTGTTAGTCAAGGACACAATTATGGTGGCAGAAAGGACGTGTGAGAACTCATCTACTGAGGTCATATGGGCTGAGGTTAGAAACAGAAAAGGAGAGGTCACCCTGTTTGAATTTTTCTGTAGGCCTCCGAATAGTTCCAGGGATATAGAGGAAAGGATAGCAAAGATAATTCTGGATAGGAGCGAGAATAAAAGGAGAGTTGTTATGGGGTTCTTTAACTTTCCAAATATTGACTGGAAATACTACAGTTTGAGTGCTTTTGATGGTCAGTTTTTGACCAATGCATGCAGGAGGATTTCCAGAATAAAAGGAGAGTTGTTATGGGGTTCTTTAACTTTCCAAATATTGACTGGAAATACTACAGTTTGAGTGCTTTTGATGGTCAGTTTTTGACCAATGCATGCAGGAGGATTTCCTGATACAGTATTTAGACAGGCCAACAAGGGGCAAGGCCACATTAGATTTGGTACTGGGTAATGAACCTAGCCATGTTTTAGATTTGGAGGTAGGTGAGCACTTTGGTGATAGTGACCATAATTTGGCTATGTTTATCTTAGCGATGGAAAGGGGATAGGTATATACTGCAAGGCAAGAGTTATAGCTGGGAGAAAAGAAAATACGGTGAGATTAGCCAAGATTAAGGATGCATAGAAGGAAACTGCAGGGGATGGGCACAATTGAAATGTGGAGCTTATTCAAGGAACAGCTACTGCATGTCCTTGATAAGTATGTACCTGTCAGGCAGGGAGGAAGTGGTCGAGCGCAGGAGCCTTGGTTTACGAAGGAAGTTGAACCTCATGTCAAGAGGAAGAAGAAGGTTTATGTAAGGATGAGATGTAAAGGCTCAGTTAGGGCAATTGAGAATTACAAGGTAGCCAGGAAAGACCTAAAGAGAGAGCTAAGACAAGACAGGTGAGGACATGAGAGATTGTTGGTGGATATGATCAGGGAAAACCCTAAACCTTTCTAAAGGTATATAAGGGATTAAAGATGACTAGAGTAAGATTAGGGCCAATCAAGGACAGTAGTAGGAAGTTGTGCTTGGAGTCCAAGGAGATTGGGGAAGCACTAAATGAATATTTTTACTCAGTAATCATACTGGAAAAAGACAATGTTATGAAGGAGAATACTGAGATCCAGGCTGCCATACCAGATGGGATTGAGGTGCACAAAGAGGAGGTGTTAGCAATTCTGGAGAGTGTGAAAATTGATAAATCCCCTGGGCTGTATGTGACTTATCCTAGGATTCTCTGGGAGCCGGGGAGGAGATTGCAGAGCCTTTGGCTTTGATCTTTATGTCGTCATTGTCTACAGGAATAGTACCAGAAGACTGGAGGATAGCAAATACTGTTCCCTCGTTCAAGAAGGGGAGTAGACAACCCTGGTAATTATAGAGCAGTGAGCCTTGCTTTGATTGTGGGTAAAGTGTTGGAAAGGTTATAAGAGATAGGATTTAGAATCATCTAGAGAGGAATAAATTGATTAGGGATAGTCAACACGGTTTTGTGAAGAGTAGGTCGTGCCTCACAAACCTTATTGAATTCTTTGAGAACGCGACCAAACAGGTGGATGAGGGTAAAGTGGTTGATGTGGTGTATATGGATTTCAGTAAGGCATTTGATAAGGTTCCATATGGTAGGCTACTGCACAAAATATGGAGGCATGAGATTGAGAGAGATTTAACGGTTTGGATCAGAAATTGTCTAGTGAAAGAAGACAGAGGATAGTGGTTGATAGGAAATGTTCATCCTGAAGCTCAGTTACTAGTGGTATACCACAAGGATCTGTTTTGGGCCCATTGCTGTTTGTTATTTTTATAAACAACCTGGATGAGGGTGTAGAAGAATGAGTTAGTAAATTTTCATACGACATTCAGGTCAGTAGAGTTGTGGATCGTGCCGAAGGATGTTGTAGGTTACAAAGGGACATACATAAGCTGCAGAGCTGGACTGAGAGGTCGTAAATTGGAGTTTAATGCAGAAAAGTGTGAGGTGATTCACTTTGGAAGGAGGAACAGGAACACAGAGTACTGGGCGAATGATAAGAATCTTGGTCATGTAGATGAGCAGAAAGATCTCGCTGTCCATGTACATAGATCCCTCAACATTGTTATCCAGGTTAATAGAGCTGTTACGAAGGCATATTGTGTGTTAACTTTCATTAGCAGAGGGATCAAGTTTTGGAACCATGAGATCATGCTGCAGCTGTACAAAACTCTGGTGTGGCTGCACTTGGAGTACTGCATGCAATTCTGGTCACCGCATTATAGGAAGGATGTGGAAGCTTTGGAAAGGATTTAGAGATTTACTAGGATGTTGCCTGGTATGGAGGGAAGGTCTTATGAGGAAAGCTTAAAGAACTTAAGGCTGTTTTCGTTAGAGAGAAGAAGGTTGAGAGATGACTTAATTGAGACATATAAGATAATCAGAGGGTTAGATCGGGTGAACAGTGAGAGCCTTTTTCCTAGAATGATGATGGCTAGCACGAGGGGTCATAGCTTTAAATTGAGGGGTGATGGATATAGGACAGATTTCAGAGATAGTTTCTTTATTCAGAGAGTAGTAGGGGCATAGAACACACTGCGTGCAACAGTTGTAGACTCGTCAACTTTACGGGCATTTAAGTGGTCATGGATAGGCAGATAGATGAGAATGGAATAGTGAGGTTAGATGGGCTTCATATTGGTTTCACAAGGCCATGCAACATCGAGGGCCAAAGGGCCTGTATTACACTGTAATGTTCTATGTTCTATGGATGTCCCACAAATATCCTCATTGTCAATGATGAGTAAGTCCAGCAGTTGGTACAAAGTTTACGGCTGAAGCATTTAGATACATGTTCAGCCTAAAGTGCTGAGTGGATGATCCATCTCAGCCTCCTTCCAAAATCCCCAGTATCAGAGATACCAGTCTTCGGCCAATTTGATTCACTCCATGTGATGTCAAGAAACAGCTGAAGACACTAGATTCTGTAAGTTCAATAGACCCTGACAAAAGTCTACGCAAAAGTGAGGACTGTAGATGCTGGAAATCAGAGTCTAGATTAGAGTGGTGCTGGAAAAGCATAGCAGGTCAGGCAGCATCCGAGGAGCAGGAAAATTGACGTTTCGGGCAAAAGCCCTTCATCAGGAATGAATCGGAGAGAGGAGGAGAACTTCTTCAAGGTAGGCATCCTTGCAAGAGGATTTGCAGTAAGGTTAAAATCAACTAGGCAAAAGTGAGGACAGCAGATGCTGGAAATCAGAATCTAGATTAGAATGGTGCTGGAAAAGCATAACAGGTCAGGCAGCATCCTAGTGGTTCCTGATGAAGGGCTTTTACCTGAAACGTTGATTTCCTTGCTCCTCGGATGCTGCCTGACCTGCTGTGTTTTTCCAGTACCACTCTAATCTAATCTTGACCCTGACAAAAGTCTGGCAACTGTACTGAAGACTTATACTCCAGGCCTAGCTGCATCACTAACCAAGCTGTTCCGGTACAACTTTAACATTGATATCCATTCAACAATGTGGAAATTTGCCCAGGTATGTCCTGTACACTTACCACACAATTAATCTAACAACAGCAAAACCATGGAATAAGTCATTGACTAAGTTATCAAGTGACTTTGCAAAGGAATAACCTGCTCACTGATGCTCAGTTTGGGTCCCATCAGTTCTACATGCAACATCTTCTTGTGTATTGAGCAAGTTAACTATGGATTGAGAAAATGTATTTGGTCTCAAAGCACTCCACATATTCGGATAAGGTAATGTTGTGGCTATGTTATTGGAAAAAAATTGGTTATGGCAGTTTGCAAATATAGTTTTAATTCTGACTGGAAACAAAAAGCTGGTATAATAAAAATGGCCATGAACTCCAATTGCAGGTAGTTCATTATATTCCTTCAGGGTTGGAAACCTGCTGTCTTACTGCCCTAAATGGGACAGTTGTTATGCTTCCAATGATTCTGATTTTCCCTCTGAAATGAATACAATAAAGAATACCACATTGGTGGGTACATTACGAAGTTTAAAAGACATGTGGATAGATAACATGTGTAGGAAAGGTTTGGAGCGATATGGGCTAGGAGCAGGCAAGTGGGTTTAATTTAGTTTGGAATTATGTTCAGCATGGGCTGGTTGGAAGGGTCGTTTGGCCGTTTCTGTGCTGTATGACTTTATGTCTACGTCTATGACCACACAACTCCTTACACTCTTTGGCCAAGCATGAACAAAAATGGTAAAATCCAAAAGTGAGGTGAAAGCTCTAGTTAGAATCATACCAATCACAAAGGTAGATGTTTATAGTTGTTGGAGGTTGGTCAAATCAGCTCTTGAACATCATTGCAGATGTACTAACAGGTAGTGTCCTAAGCCTAACCCCCATCTCCAGCTCCTGCAATGCCCTTTCCATCATTGGCAGGGATGCTCACTGATGATTGTACAATGTTCAGATACTGAAGAAGTCTATGCAAACAGATCTGAATAACCTCTCGGCTTGAGGTGATAACTGGTAATTACCATTCTCACAAGTACCAATGTTATAAAGTGGAAAGAGGTTCTGTGGAGGGAATATGTACAGCTAGGGACTAAATTAAAAAGCTGAACCAAACAAAAGGTAACATGAGGCAATAAGATTAAAGAGGTAAACACCTGGCTCGAAGATCGGTGTGGGAGAGATGGGTTCAAATTCATGGGACAATGGTACCAGTACTGGAGAAGGAGGTGAACCATGTAAGTAGGCCTATAGATAAGACCTTAAACTAAATGGTTTGCGGTGGACTGGGGGTCGTGGTGGGGGAGTTGGGCAAGGCTTTGATCTTTAGGTGCATGGAAAATTACAAAAGCAAAGGTAAAGGAGAAGGTAAGATTGTAGATTCGCAATTGGGCTGATTGTTACCAGAAAATACAAGGTAGGGACAGAATATGAGAATGTTATATTGCATCCAAGTGTAAGAAAATTCAGTAATAGAACAAATTTAAAGGCTTTGTATCTTGTGAACGAAGCACTTGGAGTAAGGTAGATGAACTGACTGAAATTGTGGTAAATGAATATGATCTCATGTCCATTATGGAAGCATGATTACAAGGAAATCAAAACTAGGTGCTTCACATTCAGGGATATTTATTTTTCAGAAAGACAGGAGGGATAGGAAAATTGGTAGGGTAGCACTGTTAACAAGAGATGAAAATGAGGACAGTGAGAGAGATGACCTAGGCTTGAATGATGTAGTGTCTATTTGGGTGGAGGTTAAAAAAAGCAAGGGAAAGAAACCATTGGTAGGAGTAGTGTACAGACTCTCAACAGTAGCCAATGTGAACCCATTTCTCTGCGTGAAATGCTATGAACCAACAAATAACATGAGCATATAATAATAATAAGGGTGACTTGAATCTTCATGTTGATTGGGTCAATCAAGTTGGAAAAGCTAATTATAACAACAAATTCATATAGTACATTGGAGTAGTTTGCCAGAGCAATGTGTCATGGAGACAATCAGGGAGCAAACTATCTTGGATCTTGTAAAGTTTAAATAATGACCTCCAAGTAAAAGATCCCCCAGGAAGTAATGATCACAATATTGTATTATATTATTCAGTTTAAGATTGATAAACCTGGTTCAACTGTGTTTAACTTAAGTAAAGGGAGTTACAATGAAATTGTGATAGAGTTAGCTAAAGTCAACTGGATGGATGGATTAGCAGAAATAACTATAAGTAAGTAGTGGCAACATTTAAGGAGGTAATTTTCAACAAAAATACATCCCAGTAAGAAGGAAAGATTCTAAGAGAGGACTAAGCCAACTATGACTAACCAAGGAAGTTAAGGAGACTATTAAGTTGAATGAAAAAGCACACAAGGAGGCAAAAGTCATTGACAGCCCTGAAGCCTGGGTTAAATTCAGAATCCAACAAAATAGGACTAAAAAGACAGTAAAAGACAAAGAAAATAAATGAAGGGAAAAGTAGTGAGGAATATAAAACCTGACAATAAGGGCTCCTTTAAATATGTAAAAATGAAGAGGGAGGGGGCGTCAAAGTGAACGTAGGTACCTTAGAAAATGAATCTGGATGGATAGTTACAGGAAACAAGGAAATGGCAGAGGAGTTAAATAATTTTGTATCAGTTTTTATGGTAGAAGATACTTCGAACATCCCTTTAATACAAAAGAATATGGGGGAGGAATTAAGCATAGGTGTAGCAGGTAATCAGAAAAGCTAATGGAATGTTCACCCTTATTTCAAAAAGGTTGAAGTAAAAGAGTAGGCAAGTTTGACTGCATCTATACATGGTACATGGGAGACTCAATCTGGAATACTGTGAACAGTTTTGGTCCATTTACAAAGTCATAGAGTCATGGAAAATTACAAAAGCAAAGGTAAAGGAGAAGGTAAGATTGTAGATTCGCGATTGGGCTGATTGTTACCAGAAAATACAAGGAAGGGACAGAATGTGAGAATATCATATTGCATCCAAGTGTAAGAAAATTCAGTAATAGAACAAATTCAAAGGCTTTGTATCTTTGAATGAAGCACTTGGAGTAAGGTAGATGAACTGACTGAAATTGAGGTAAATGAATATGATCTCATATCCATTATGGAAGCATGATTACAAGGAATTAAGGAATTAAAACTGGGAGCTTCACATTCAGGGATATTTATGGAAACAGACTCTTCGGTCCAACTCATCCATGGGAACCAGGTGTCTGCTAAATATTGTAATTGTACCAGCTTCCACCACTTCCTCTGGCAGCTCATTCCATAGACACTACCACCCACTGTGAAAATGTTACCCCTCAAGTCCTTTTAAAATCTTTCCCCTCTCATCCTAAATTAATGCACTCTAATTTTAGATTCCCCCACCCTGGGAAAAAGACCTTGGCTATTTACCCCATCCATGCCCCTCATGATTTTATAAACCTCTATAAGGTCACCCCTTAGCCTCTAATGCTCCAGGGGAAACAAAAGCCCCAGACTATTCAGCCCCTCCCTATAACTCAAATCCTCCAGTCCTGTCAACATCCTTGTAAATCTTTTCTGCATCCTCTCAAGTTTAACAACATTCTTTCTATTGCAGGGCAACCAGAATTCTACACAGTATTCTAAACATGGCCTCACCAATGTCCTGTACAGCAGCACATGATGTCCCAACTCCTCTTCTCAATGTTCTGACAAATGAAAACAAATGTGCCAAATACCTTCTTCATAAGAATAGATATTATTTCATTGGAGGCAATTCAGAGAAGGCCCACTAGAACGATACCTAGTATGAGGGCATTGCCTTGTGAAAAAGGGCTAAACAGAGACTCTACTCACTGGACCTTTGAAGAATGAGAAGCAATATCATTGAAACATATAGAATTCTTAAGGGTAAATGCTGAGAGGATGTTTCCTCGCATGGAAGAGATTAGGACCAGAGGGCACAATTTCAGAATAAAGCTGTACCAAATTAAGACTGAATTGAGGAGGAATTTCTTCTCTCATACGGTTGACAGTCTTTGAAGCTCCTTGCCACATAGAGCCGTGGGAGTATGTTCTGTGTATATTTAAGACTGAGGTAAATAGATTATTGATCAGTCGGGAATCAAGGGGAAGCATGAAAGTGGACGTGGGGAATGTCAGATCCGCTGTCATCCTATTGAATGGAGAAACAGTTTCAAGGGGCCAAATGGTCCACTCCTGTTATTATTTTTTCTGGTCATATGGTCTGACTCATGCCACAAATGCCAAGCAATAACAATCCCTAAGAAGAGACAAATTAACCATGGCCACTTCACTCACTGAATTCCTCTCTACCAATATTCTGGAAGATTTTCATTGATCAGAAACTGAACTGGACTAGCTACATAAATACTGTAACTACAGGAGCAGGTCAGAAGCTAGGAATTCTGTAAGTAATCTCTGATGTCCCGAATGTCTGTCCACCATCTACAAGTTACAAGTCAGGAGTGTAACGGAATGCTCTCTTCTTTCCTGGATGAGCACAGCTCTAACATTGAAGAAGATGGACAGCATTCAGGGCAAATAATCAGCCCTTTTGATTGGCACTCCATCCATTGCACTGAATATTCACTCCCTTCACTTCCCAGCAGAGAGGCAGCAGTTTGTACCATCTTGAAAATGCACTGCAATAACTCATAAAAATCCTTGACAGCATCTTTAAAATCCATGATCTCTACCATCTAGAAGAACAAGGTCAGCAGATGCATGGGGACACCATCACATGCAATTTCCCCCCAAGTGATGTGTCATCCTGACTTGGAAGTAAATCATACCTTCACTGTTACTGGGTCAAATTCTGAAACTGCCTTCCTAACAGCACTGCGGATGTCCCTACACACTAGAGAATATGGCAGCTCAAGGAGCAGTTCACCACTACCTTCTCCATTGCAAATGGGGACAGGCAATAAACGCTAACCTAGCTAGCAACCCTTATATCCTGTGACTAAATAAAGTTGAGGCTGAGACAGTGCTTTGTATAGTTTTATCATAACATCCTTGCTTTAATATGTTCCTATTAATCAAGCCAGGTTACTGTGTGCTTACTCACAACCCATTAGGCTACCTTTAATAATTCCGGATGAAGGGCTTTTGCCCGAAACGTCAATTTTCCTGCTCCTCGGTTGCTGCCTGACCTGCTGTGCTTTTCCAGTACCACTCTAATCTAGACTCTACATTTAATGATTTATGATTGTCCAAGTCTGGGTCACTTTAGGATTTATCCTCTGTTTAATATTAATTCTCATGTTTTTCCGACTAATACAAAGCACTTCACATTTCTCTGTATTAAATTTAATCTGTCAATTTTTCCATTTCTCTGTATTAAATTTAATCTGTCAATTTTTCCATTTCACTACCCTATGTCCTTTTGAAGTTCTATACTATCATCATGCTTCAAAATAATTTTGTATCAAACATAAATTTTGAAAATGGCCTTTTACACTAGGTCTCGGTCACTAATATTTCTGACACCGACCCTTCACCACAAAAGTCTTCCTCCAGTGCAAAAACAATCCATGAACAATTATTCCATCACCTGTAACTCTGCCAATTTTAACACATTACTACTGCTTTTTTAATTCCATTTGTGCATCAATCTGTTTTGTGGCACAACATTAAGTGCCTGTTATAGTGGGTGAATCAAATTTTCTGACAACTGGCATCTGTGGTGGCCAAAATGTACTTGGCATTCCTGCCAACAGATGGATGTAAATGTGTTGGACTGGTCTTTCTTGCTGCCATGCTGGGACCCCCTGTCACTGAGGATAAAAAATGTTCGTAGAGCCTCTTCCTCCTATGTTTAGTTGTTTAATTGTCTACCACCAGTCACAACTGGATATGGAAGGACTGTAGAGCTTCATTTGATGTGTTGGCTATGAAATCACTCAGCTTTACTATAGCATACTAAGTTCACTGGAGAGCATGCTTGTAGACACTATTGTAATGTTAGCCAATCAGCATATTCCCCTATACCCTTAATTGAATGAAAATTAGTAGAGTGAAGTGTATTCCAGGCCTTAGGTTTACAGATTGGCTTCTAGTGATAAAATTCTACTTCTAGTGATGACCCATAGCATCTCATAGATATAGAGTTGTGAGGTGTTTACGAGTATGCCTGTCTTAAAATGCTCTGGACACCAGAACATCTTTTGTCATTTAATCCCAGAGAAAGCATCTTTACTCTTAGTCACTTGCTACCTGCAACTTGCACATCTCATTTTAAAACAGGGAGATCTTCTGCCACAAAAAATTACTGTCCTTTGTTGCACTTCTTTATCTAACTCATTGAATACTTGGGATTGAACCTAAGACACTGCGAAAACTATTTTGCAAATAGTATAAAAGGCATTGTTTTACTCATACTGATGTAGCAGGATAAATAGTGAAGGGTTTTGGTGAGGTGTTGTTTTGGGGAGAGAGAGGTATGACAAAAACGAAAATATCAGACTCCCAATGTTGAGAAAATGTTTCCTGATTATCCCCTCAAGACCTAACCGGTTTCCTGTGCTAGACTGATGGAGACAGTGAGGTTGTATGGAGTCCAGGGTGTACTAGCTAGATGGATAGAGAACTGGCTGGGCCACAGAGAACAAGGAGTAGTAGTGGAAGGAAGTTTCTCAAAATGGAGACCTGTGACCAGTGGTGTTCCACAGGGATCCCTGCTGGGACCACTGTTGTTTGTGATATACAAAAATGATTTGGAGGAAGGTGTAGGTCAGAGGTGGAGAACCTTTTCATGTTGGAAGGCTGCATTATGTTAGTTGTAATCTAATAAGGCTGCATCCAAGAAACTTTAATTATATATTCTTCAAAATTTACATTGTTTTAATTGTGGCAGTCAGTCTGTGACAATTATTTCGTCGAATATTTTTTTATTCCCTGGTATTTTAAATATATTCATTTTAAGATTAAAATAAAAATAATAAAGGATAAAAAAAAACATATTAATAAAAAATAAAAGATTTGTTCTGCAAAATTTGGATTCATTCAAAAGGCCACACACAATAGTCTAGAAGGCTGCAGGTTCCCCACTGCTGGTATAAGTGGTCTGATTAACAAGTTTGCAGATGACACTAAGATTGGTGGCGTAGCAGATAGTGAAGGGGACTGTTAGAGAATATAGATAGATTGGAGAGTTGGGATGGAGAAATGGCAGATGGAGTTCATTCCGGGAAAATGTGAGGTGATGCATTTTGGAAGATCCAATTCTAGAGCAAACTATACAGCAAATGGAAATGCTCTGGAGAAAATTGATGTATGAAGAGATCTTGGTGTTCAAATCCATTGTTCCCTGAAGGTGGCAATGCAGTCAGTAGAGTGGCCAAGAATGCATACGGTATGCTTTCCCTCATCGGACGGAGTATTGAGTACAAGAGTTGGCAGGTCATGTTACACTTGTATAGTACTTTGATTTGGCCACATTTGGAATACTGCGTACAATTCTGGTCACCACATTACCATAAGGAGGTGGATGCTTTGAAGAGGATACAATGATGGTCACCAGGATGTTGCCTGGTATGGAGGGTGCTCGCTATGAAGAGAGATTGAGTAGATTGGGATTATTTTCATTCGAAAGACAGAGGCTGGCGGGGGTGGGGGGGGGGGAACCTGATTGAGGTCCCCAACATCATGAGAGGTATAGACAGTGTGGATAGCAAGAAGCTTTTCCCGCAGTGTGGGGAACTCAATTACTCGGGGTCACGAGTTGAAGTGAGAGGGGAAGAAAGTCTAAGGGAGATATGTGTGGAAAGTTCTTTATGTAGAGGCTGATGGGTGCCTGGAATGCATTGCCAGCGAAAGTGGTAGAGGCGGGCACGATAGCATCATTTAAGATGTATCCAGATAGATACATGAATGAGTACGGAGTAGAGGGATACAGATCCGTCGAAAATAGGTTACAGGTTTAGATAGAGGATCTGGATGGGTGCGCAAGGGCCTGTTCCTGTGCTGTAATTTTCTTTGTTCTTGTTGTTCTTTGTGACTTCAGAATCTTGCTGTTCATCAAATTCTCTCCATGTATTTGTATCTAACTCTCATTTGTGTGCCATTTTAATTCTCCTCTCTTTCAACAAGAAACTAGACTCTGTAACTTTCCCCATGTAAATCATAGCAGATACCTGGCAGCTGTACTCACCCTGTGCTCATCCTCACCATTGTGCAACTGCTTCTTCAGAATGTTATGCACCATTGACACTCTCCCTCGCAACACTTTGTCAACTCAAGTTGGCATCATTGAACCTCTAGCCTTATCACATTATCATGCCTGATTTTGGCTCAACTCTCACACCATTTCACCTCTTCAACACTTTATTTTGGAGCTCAGGGACACCTATGATTTAAATGCTTCTACCTGCCAAACACTTATTTTTCCAGCACTCTGTTCTTGTTTCAGATTTCCACTATTCACAGGTCTGCGTGTTTATCTCAAAGCTCTTAGCTTGCATTCTTAGCACTCACTTCACACTGTCAGCCTTTGTATACTTCACATTACTTTCCTAGTACAAACTCTCTGACCTCAGCATTGACTTAGGGGCAACCAGGCTCAACTTTCTTAATGCATAATGTCTTTTGTGCTCCGTTACAGACTGCCACCATCTCTGTGGCTGTCGTTTTATTGTGCAGAGGGAGAATCAGGCAGCTTGTGACAGTGAGGAACACTGAACAGTCAGTCAGATGGGCATGTCGCTGTGGCACCATGCAATGTCAAGGTCATACGTGCAGCATATACTGGCTGTTTACATGACAGCCACACCATATGTGCTTCAAGCAAATGGCCACGTGCAAAAGTAAACACAACAGTCATTACGTGTCATGAAGGGGGACTGCAAACATTAAGGGTAACCCTTTGGATCATCCTACTCCATTCCAAAGAGGTTGAGCACAGCTAGTCAGGTGCTTTGCCCCACATGAGTCCAGGGATCAGTGTCTGGGTATTGGGTTGTAGTCTATACTGCAGGACAATTGTAAGCAAGTTAGGTGCTATGGGCAGGTGATTCAGCTTGCCATTGACAAATCAGTCCAGAAGTTGGACCAGTTTTTCTAGCAATGATACAAAGAGAAGGATTAAGTATGAGGAAGTGAATTGACATTATTGACGATGTTTGCACAGGAGGTGTTGTAAGGCATCCCCAGTGAGTACTTAGGAAACAAAGAGGACAGAAGGGTTAGCAGTTTGGAAGGATGAGGAAAATAGGTTGAAGGAACATGTTACATGCAATACAAAGAGTTGTGGTTAATGAGCCTGAACAAACAGAGAGGATGATGGTTCTTATCCCTGTAGATCATGGATAATTCAGTGACCTCCTTTCTGTAATGCTAAGCATTCCTTCTGTCATGGGATACAGCGCTGAACCCAGGCCACAATGTGTACCCAGATTAGTTTTGTTTGGTGAAGAGGTCTCCTGTGGTGGTCAGTTTGAATATGGATTGTGCTCCTCTCCATCAGCCTGTCCAAGACTTCCAGGTCTATGAAGCATTGTGCAAGTTTTCCTTTGTTTTGGACCACAACCAAATGTTGAGGCTCAAGCACTATAACATGAGGTATTGATCTTGGCTTGGAATATCTGAAGTATTATGTAGGTGGGCTTTAAATTTGGCACCATAAGTATGAAAGTCAAAAGGTGTGCATTTCCATTTCTCTGACTGCACAATTTCCCAAGCAAGGTGTCCAAGAGCTTGGTTGTATAATTAAAGAAGTGAAAAGTAGAAGACTGCGTGAGAAAAGTCATTCTGGACCATGGAAATCCAGGTGCCATGAATCTCAGTAAACAAATCATTAATTGAAAATGGAATAATTCTGCCCACATATACAACTTTTAATACTAAAGGATTGACACATATATATACCAATGTTTTCTACTAAAGTAGCAAAAGCTATAATGGAACGTTGACCCATTGGTGATCTCAAACAAGTATCCTTTACATTTCTAAAATGAGCCTGGACTCAATCAAGTTCCTATTTTCCCAGAGGAAACTTTCCAGTGAGAGATCAGAATATAAGCTGAGACAAAAATAGAAGTTCTCCAATGAAATTACATTTGGCATTTATGTAAAAGGAGGAAAGAGACTAAAAAGTACATTAATGTAGGAGTGGGTGTTAAATGTGCACATTATGGACAATCTTCATAATTTTCATTTAAATAAATTATGGCTGAATCTATCATGAGCATATCTACGAGTGTTATTATTGAATATAATATTCATGAATTCTAGAAATAATGCGTCAATCCAATCACCAGAAATTTTATGTGTTTTCGGATCTGAATAAAAGTTTTAGTCAATATTGTATGCTTTATTATTTAACAGTTGCAAATATATTTCTTGCCTCATTTTTAATATGGAATATTAAAATATAAGAAAAAAAATCCACACCAGTCATACTGAATTTGGCTCAGACATTGAATCGCAAAGGATGCTGAAGTCTTTTCCCAGCACTTGATCTCTATTCGTTAATTCTGGCTGTAATGGATCAGTGACTGAAAAAAAAAAGCTTAATAAACCTCAGTACAAACCTTCACCTAGCATTAATTTCTGGTTATGAAAGGTGGGATTTACGATAGCTTTCATTCATCTGAACATATACTGGACTGAACTTATTGCTTCCCACTGAAGCCGGAGGCAGAGAAAACAGGCTTCATCATGAAGGGTGGGTTCATAGCAGTCTTGCACCATCAGGACAATCCCTTGAATAAATGGCAGGACAGTGGGGATTGATGCCGGATTTGCAGCCATCATCATTGGGTTCTCACTCAAGCTGCTAATGGAATGAACTTGACAGACATTAATCCCTCACTGCATAATAATTTTCTGATGCTTAAGGGATTGAACAGGAACAGCATGACTTTTTTATGCCTCAGAAAGCTGTTCAGAAAGTTTTATGGGTGGCAGTGGAACTCCGACGTTGCCAGGCCAGCTGTGCCCAACTGGAAGAATTGGCAGAAGGAGGTAGGAGCTTGCTGAAAGGCAATCCCTTGCCCGTCTCCCATGATTCCCCACAGCGCAACTCTCATTCCACCCACACTCATCTTTAGTGTGGGGTCCCACAACATTTCCAGTTCTCTGATGAGCAAAAAGCCACCACTTCCCACCGTTCACACTGGTGCAGACTAGTCACCTTAATCAGTTACCTGTCTCAGAGGCAGTGCAATTTCACCTGCAGGGGTCTCAAAATAATTAAATTAAAACCATTGAGTGGATAGAGGGTGGGAATGTGTCCTGCAATCGCCCACCACAAAAAAATGTGAAGCAACACAGAATATTTGTACTGAGAGATTCTAATTCTGAGTCAGAGACGTATTGAGTATTACCTTTCCTACCTAAAACTCAACCCAATCATAGGATTGTGAAGTGGTTGCATTAACAGTGGGCTCAAACAAGATCAAGAATTGGCTCTAAAATTCCTGGTTACCAAGTATTTAGAAATGAGAGAGAAGATCAAAGAGAAGGCAATTAGAATAATGATAATCAAACAAATATAGGAATGCTTCCTGGACTCAATCCATTTGAGTAAACTTACTGAACTGGAATTGAGAGAGAATCGCTGCTTTATTTTTATATAAATGTAATCATTCACAGGAAATGAGTGTCGGTGGCTAGACCAATATTTATTTCTCATCTTTAACTGGCTTCAAGATAGTATTGAGCTGCCTTGTTGCACCACTGCAGTCCACGAGGGAAAGGTACACCTAGAATGTGTTAGAACGGAGTTCCAGATTCTGACCCAGTGACAGTAACATACATTTTAGGAGGAGAAGTAGGCCATTCAATCTCCCAACCCCCTCGCACCCCTCCAAAGTCTGGTCCAGAAATCAGCAAGGTTATGGCTGATCGACTGAAGATCTCAACACCAGATTCACATCTACCTCTTATCCACTTTAACTCCTTTCTTGGTCAATCTACCTTTGCTTTCAAGATGTCCAAGGGTCACATCTGATGGGGAAGGGATAGCCAAAACCTCATTGTCATCAAAGGAAAATAAAAAGACTCCTCATTTCCATATTAAATGGAAAACTTTTTAAAATGAAAGCTATGCTCTATAGTTCTAGTCTCTCCCATGAGGGGGAAAATCTTTCTAGGATATTCTCACTGTCAAGCTCCCTCACAAATCTGTACATTGCAATAGATCATCAATCATTCTTTAAAGCCTGTCCAAATCTCTCCACCTGGGTATCAGTGAAATGGATGTGTACTGAACCCCTTCTGAAGTATTCATACACTTTCTTAAATAAGGAGAACAAAGTGTTTGGGAGAATCAATACAAGTCTTTGTAACGGTTTTACATTTTCCAGCAGGATAATTCTGGTTCAGCTTCGAAGGGTGAATTAATTACAAACCATGTGGTCGTCAAAAATGGGAAGTTATCAGACTTTCTGCAGTCCAAAATGGGTTTGCTGGAACAAATGCTTCAGTTCATTACCCAGGCCTAAATCATTCCATACAGAGAGAAAACATCAGGGATTCTTTTGACACAGTCAGATGTATAGGCCCAAAGATGGCATTATCACCATCTTGACAGCAAACAAAATGCTCAAAGAGTAAAAATCAATGTAATTGACAAGATGGGTTGTACAAGACATGGTTGCAAATAGAATTACAAATTCAGTGAATGTCCAAATGAAGCTTAATGCCAGAAGTGTGACTCATTTGAGATACTTAATTGCTCAAGGTTAACAGCACGTTCATCAGCTCAAAAACAAATTGTACAGTTCAAGACACCCAAAAAGAATAAGTTCAAGAACTTCACAGTATAGAACAAAAGACAAAAGAGAATCAAAGGAGATATCGGACCATCAACTTGAAAGTATAACAACCCTTCAAGTCTGTGCTGAAACATTCTGCCTTTCCATATGAAAACTGTCTTCACCTAAAGGATCTATATCTCTCTATTCGTTTCCTATACATGTATTCATCCAGGTGCTTCTTGAATGCTGCTATTATGTCTGCTTCCACCACCTCCTCTGGCAGCATGCTCGAGACACTCACTATCCTTTTTTGTAAAAAGCTTGCCTCTCCAGTCTCTTTTAAATTTCCACCATTTCACTTTCAACCTGTGCCTCCTAGCAATTATCCTCGCCACCCTGGAAAAAGGTCACACACTTCCCACTCTATCCATGCCATCCATAATCTAACAAACATCTGTTAGGTTGTCCCTCAATCTCCTGCATTCCAGTGAAAACAAATCCAGTCTTTCCAAACTTCCTTCATAGTTAAAATCCACCATACCAGGCAACTCCTGGTAAACCTTTTCTGTACCCTTTCCAAAGCATCCACATCCTTCTGGTAATTAGATTAGATTAGATTACATTACAATGTGGGAACAGGCCCTTCGACACAACAAGTCCACACCGACCCGCCGAAGCGCAACCCACCCATACCCTTACATTTACCCCTTACCTAACACTACGGGCAATTTAGCATGGCCAATTCACCTGACCCTGCACATCTTTGCACTACCGGAGGAAACCCACGCAGACACAGGGAGAACATGCAAACTCCACAAAGTCAGTCGCCTGAGGT